>NC_050522.1:3598748-3615354 GCF_002922805.2 Oryzias melastigma | reverse complement strand
GCTAGACTCACTGCACCCCCACAAAAATATTTTCTAACACCATCCACCATCCATCCACCCATTCATCCATCCATCCATCCATTCATCCATCCATCCATCCATCCATCCATCCATCCATCCACCAATCCATCCTTTCTTTTTTACATATTTTTTTCTTTGTTTTTTTTACATCCATCCCTCTATCCACCTTTCTTTCTGTCCTTTTTGTCACCCATCTATCTGTCCCTTGTTCCTTTTTCTTCCTTCCCCTTCTAAAACTCTGAGCAGTTTATCACTGCAGTCCTCAAAAGAAAAAAAAAAAGGAGTGACCTTTCCTCACACAGAACCAAGACTAAAAATCATGTAAAAAGTACTGATAGTGTTCTCAGGAGAACTACATGATGAAGGGAAGGCAGACGTTTTTATATCCATGCACGAGGTCTTTTAGAAAATGAAATAAGCAAATACAAAGCATAAAGAGAGCAATAGTAACCATCAATTCTGAAATCACTCCAAAACAGGAATGAAAAACACAGAAGACTTTCAGGCCCATCGAGCTGAGAGAACATTTTTATTCTGGAATTTAGTTTCTTCATTTGGTTTAAAATAATTAATCCAAAACAAATATGTTTGAGCCTGTGAAAGAGCAGAATGCTAATGTAGCTATGTATTTAATCAAGGAACACGGCTAAAATCCTAATTGTTAATGTGCAAAACATGACTGATGAGTTCATTAAAAAAAAAAAGGTTTATTCCCTGTTTGAGTTCATGACATCGAACCACACACATCTTCTTGGATTTCATCTGAAAATGACATCTGTTCTGGATAGAAGTCCATTCTTCTTCTCACAGGAATCCAACTGAATATATTTGTTTGTTCAGCCAACTGAGTTTGTAGAAAATGTTTTCAAAGTTTAGTGTTTTTGCTTGCATTCTGAGCCTTTCACCTGAAACTCTTCTTGTTGACGAGTTTGGACAGAAAATAAGTGTCCCATTTTGAAACGGTGGGACTAATTTAGACTTCGAGTCACAAAGAGAAGCTAAAAGCCTGAAGATGAAGTTCTCCTGTAAACACTTCTAATGGGACCAAGACTGTAACAAATGTGGGACAAACACAAGCTTCTGCTGGATGTTATTTATCCAAAACCTTTTCTGCATTATTTACTGTGTTCTTTCAAGTGACGGTATCTGCACAAAAAAGCCTACTTTATCTCCAACAAGGGCTTAATAACAGTGCGAGGAGACATCTGAGAAAAAGATATTATCACCCCAGAGGACGAAAGCGCTATTATAAACTGATTAGATGGAGGAGAGCTGGATGGAAATCTCTCTTAAATCTTTTTTTAACCATTAATTAGTGGTTGTGTCAGTGTGGTTCATTCTGCGGGGATGACTAATGCACACAGCTCTCCCACTGCTCTTTATGACCAGTTGGTACATTGCTGTCACATTTGCATATGCAGCTCTGACAGCGAAGGAAAGTCTGGGTGCCTGTGAATCCAGCTGGAGTTGTGTGAGTGCAGCACAGGCGGCGCTTTCCCTGTGAAGCAACGTAAAGCGTGGAGGCAGACGCTGCTGGGTGTCGGCAAGGAGAAATCAACAGGTGCTGAGCAGTGTGAAACATCCGATGCAGCTAATGTAAAGGGATGGCAGGGGTCGTGTCAATCCACACGAAGTGTTTACCTTAAGACTCAAAGGGTTGATTCAACCCACCTTAACCTCTGATCTGTAATTCACAAGAACGTCTGCTTCGTCTTAAGCAGATCCAATGATTTTATCTAAGTCGCACGCCGATCATCTTCTGATCCATTGTCAAATTGTTCCTTATGATCTTTTATTTATCATAATGCTGTTTTTAGCCAAAATCTAAAGTCCTCTGTTGTTCAGGGACGTAATTTCTGCAGAGCAGCAGGACGTGATTAGAAATTCACCTCTGAGTTGTGAGTGGGACAGTTGCTATTTACACCGTTTCTTTATTCCTTTTTTAAATTCATCTCTCTATCCAACTTTCCTTCTTACCTTTTTGCATCCTTCCTTCCATCCCTTCTTCCCTCCCTCCCTCTGTCCATCATCCATCCTTCCTTCCATCCATCCCTCCCTCTGTCCATCATCCATTCCTCCATCTATCCATCCCTCCCTCTGTCCATCATCCATCCGTCCATCCCTCCCTCTGTCCATCATCCATCCGTCCATCTATCCATCCCTCCCTCCCTCCCTCTTGTCCATCATCTATCCGTCCATCCTCTTAAAGGATGGATGGACCCTTTTGGTGTCACAGTGATGCTGGAGCCTATCCCAGCTGTCACCAGGCAGGATAACATTTTGGATGGTTTATCACTGCAGTCTTCTAGAAGAAAAAAATTAACTGAGGGAGATGAAGAAGTGTCTTTCCTCACATCAGAATCTAAAAACCTGTGTCATTTTCTAGGACATATTTTCAGGAGATCATTAGAAACTCACCTGTGTGGACTGGACTGTTTGCATTGAGTAACCCCGCCCACATTTCCCTCCCCCATTGTTGAGGGTTTGGAGCAGGGACCTTCCTGTCCACCTGTGGATTTTCTACATCACACTTTTCTTTTTCAAATGTATTTTTTTGTCTGCTCCTTATTCACAATTTGAATAAAGAAATACTCAGAAATGACTTTTCAGTCTTAATTCACTTTATATAGGTCCATCATCAGAAACATGTTAAAAACACAGTTTTCATCAGAGTTTAAAAAGAGAAAGAACTCAATTTACCTCATCTTTATTTAGCCCTTTAACACCAAACTCCATTGTTTATGTTCTTCGATTTACCTAAACTTTTCAACCATTAACAGGATAATTCCAACAGGTTGTGAAGGAGAAAAGCGGCTCGACAAACCCCAATAATGAAACATGACACAGCTTCCCTTCGACATGTGAGACATCCAGCAGGAGACATCAGAGACGCTGAGATTTATGCCACAACAGCTATTGAGGAGCTGCATGTGGAAGGGTAATCGGGGGGGGAAATGGGCTGGAAATTCTCTTCTTCATGCCACATTGATTCATCCTTCAGAGACACAAACATCCCCGTTATGATCACCTCTGTGGAGGAGTGCTGGGATGATCATTAGAGACCCACAGCGCACTGATCCCAGGTCTGCAGGAGGTCATCCAGCTTCAGCAGTTCTGGAAACTGCAGTGGAGACATGCGTGCACGGGCGATGAAGACGAGGAGTGCCACTGTCACAACACATGTTTATGATGATTCCATATCCCACAGGACTCAGCAGATGTTATCCTGCCGAAGGTCCATCAGTACCTCTGAGCTGCAGTTTAGTCCAGCTTTCCAAAGCAAACCAACGTTTCCAGGATGATAAACTACGAAAAAAAAAATAATAATAAAAAGCCACAAGAAAACACTAATCTTTTCTTTCTGTATAAAATTTCCCACTTTTCATCCAATATGTTTAAACTCCTCCTCAAAAAGTTTCTGTCTTTATAACAAACACATGTCATGAGCCTCAATTCATGCTTTAAAGTCACTTCTCTGTGGTCCTCAGCTGAGGCTGCAGGACCGTCATCTTTAAAGCCTTTGTCAGAGCTGTCATTACAGGTTCACATATCGTCATTCAGGAGCCATTACTCGCACTTTACTAATGTCTAGAGCAAACTACAGCTCAGGGCCACGTGCAGCCCATTAAACTATTTAATCTGGCCCTCCATACTGGCAGAAACAATACTGATAATCCTTGTTAGCGGTTCATTGTCTCTGTAATTCTAGTGTCTCCCCATTGGTGGTGCACTACAAATAAATTGACTTTTAAGGTGCTAAAATTTATTCTGCTTTCATGTGGTGTTGGAAGATTTGTTGTTTTTCTGACAGTCGTGTGTCGTCCGAGTCAGAAGGTCGTTTTTCCGATCATTCCAACACTACATGAATTTCTCTAAGTTTACGGTTTTTCAACCCACTTTTGCAACTGGCACTAAAATGAAAACAAAAGCCACACATTTTGAAATAAAAGCTCCAAAATGTTCAGTTTTAAAAGATCTATGCTATTTGTGGTGTGTTTTGACACAGATTCCATGTTATTTCTTTCTCTGATTAGGTGCTTTTCCAAACACTCCATGCATTTGCTCATTGTCAGGTCTTTCTTCAAATTTCAGAACCTTCTGTGGTCCATAAGTCAAAAAGTTTGCCCACCCCTAGTCTAGAGTGTGTCGTAAGAGATCTGTATAACACCATCATTCTAGTCATTAGTAACGTGCAGTACAGGCTCCTTACTGACTGGTGTGCATGGGCTCTGCATGGATATATAAGAGCCTGTAGGACATCCACACAAACTACACCCTGATTGTCTAATTCGATTATTTCTAATAGTCAGTTCTGTTCCTTCAATTCTGACTTTTTAAACCTTTGAATTCTCTTTCTAAAATGTTATTCTCTGTCTCAAACATTTCAGTGTTGTTCATTTCGAGATTCAACATTTTGATGGCCCAGAATGGAAAAAGCTAGTTCTTTTTCTGTCTCACTAGAATAAACTAGTCGATCTAAGAGCACATCGATAGCCAGACAATCAAATCATGATACTGACGTGACATCAGCGTCTGCTCCGTTCTGTTGGAGCACAAGATAGCAGCCATTCTTATTATCTTCTCATTAGCTGCAGTGACATGTGCAGAATGACCTTGATCAGATCGATGATCTGAGAACAGTGTACATGGACCCTGTAAAACTGAATTTGATGATAACAAATATACACAACATGTCTGAGCAGACTAAATCCTTTTGACCTGCGCAGAAGTATCTAAAATGCAGGAAATGACAGTAGAAGAGCAAGTAGCAAGTTCCATTGTTAACAAACCTGCAGCTTTGGGTGAGATGATGTTCTGAGCATACTTTTATTAATAATAATAAAATTTTAAAGTCACTGCTGTTTGCCAATAATTTTCTAAACCGGTGTTGTTAGTATCTTATTCTTGGCTGCACGGACCCGGAGGAAGGGTTAGAGTTTGGCCTTGGATGCGATTAGAATCTGTGCAGGCAATGCAGCAATGTGCATCTTGAAGATGTGGGGATAATATCAGCCTTTATTTTGTCTTGACACGTTTGTAACCAATCGTCACAAATTCACATGATTGTTTTCACTGTTTCAGAGGACTGTTCAGAATGCAAAGCGGCATTTGTCTATTCAAAAACTGCCTCTGCCAGCTCACACATTGTCCTGAAGCCGCTCAGAGACACAGTTCTCCCGGGAGACACGGTTTTCTGAGTCGCGCAGAGCAGCCGGACAGAGTGCGGTCTGAAACCTTCCCTGAAGCTCACACCGTAGCAAAGCACCCTTCCCTGCCCGCAAACACAAAGTCATAACCCTGGCCGCTCTGCTCAGCGATGTGGTTTGCTTGTGCAGAGCAGCCGATCGGTTCTGTTTGAGCTCCAGAACGTCCGACTGGAGCTAGCTCCTTACAGTAGCAGACAGTGACGTCAGCGGCATGGTTTGATTGGTTGGATATCGATGTGCTCTTAGATTGACTAGTTGTTCTAGTAAGACTGAAAAAACAAGGTTTGTTCCATCAAATGTGCAGTCTCATCTAAAAATTAACTTTCAAACTAAACATTGTAAAACAATTAATAAAAAATAACCCCTAATTTTGAAAGGTGAGCATTAGTAAACAGACATCATTGTTAAAAATAATCTCAAATGGTTAAATAAGTGATTGTTCATTAAAATGTAAAGTTTGCAAGATTTATAAATACGTTTATTTTCAAAAGAAAAAACGAAAAAAAATATTTGTTAACCGTATTTAAACTGTTTAATTTTATTTTTATTTTCAGTTAATTCTTGATTCATTATCAAGTTTGTTTGATTTGCAATATTTGCAATCTCATTGCACGTGTATTTTCTTTTTACCTAACGTGTTAATGTCAATCTTTCGGTTCTGGATGCTTATTGGATGAAGTGATTTTTCTGTCCAATCAGAAGCGAGAAGGTGTGTGCTTAGTAAGCCTCGGGTCTCACATGCAGGCAGAACAGAAAGACGTGCGAAGGAGCAGGAAGTCGATCCACGGTGACCAGTTTTGCTTCAGAATAAAATAAGTTGATGCTGAGTTTGTGGAAACACAGTACATGTAAGTACTACATGTCTGAGCTTGCTATGATGTGTGTAAATCATGCATTTGACACAGAAAATGTAAGTTAATTGTGTATAGCATTAGTGTGCTAGCAATTAAGCTAATTTTTGGAACAAGCTTTCATATGTATGTATGTATGTAAGACTTGGAATGTTTTTTGTTTTTTTTTGGAAGACTAAAAGACACTTTTATACAGTGGACCAGAGAAATCCAGTCTCTTTGGACCCTGTTGGTGAACTTTGAAGTACTCCAAAAGAGATTCTGGCTGCTATCCAGAAGAGGGCTGTCCTCCTGCGCCGACTCCAGTTCCTGCCTCATGTGTGCCCAGCTCTGCTGACCTGCTAACCACGCGTGGAGCTAATAAGCGTGTTTGAGATGACCAAGGCGGACCCGGCGCTGCGCAGATCTCCTGCAGCGCGGTGCATGCTGGTTAGTTTCTGTCACCAACGTCAAATGTGCGCCGTCACGAAGTATCACGAGAAAGGGGCAGGTTCAAGGCGCATTCGTAAGCCAGCGCAGCCAGAAAATAGGTACTGCACTGGCTTCAAGCTGCCTTGAAGACTTCAAAACAATGCATTGTGGGAAACGGTGTCCTGAAAGTTCTTGTAGTTTGATGTGAAATAACTGGCCCTAAATTAAGGAAATTTGTGGGGTTTTTTTTTTTTTTTTTTACTCTTTCTGGTATAAACATTGCAAATAATCTGTGGTCATGTCTGTTATTGTTGTGTTTAAAATTAACTTTAATTTATATTTTATCTGTTTATTTGGGACAGTGCTCATGAAATGAATCCCCCGGCCATTTTTTATCTGCTTTACTCTGAAATATGTTAAAATAATATAAAAGTCACAACAGCACAAATCATCCTAGGAGGAGTGGCATATTAACTTTCAGCCGAATGGTAAGGACAACCCTCCACTCCTTGTTCTCGCACAGTCTCGTCGTTCGCCCTCATCTCAGGCGCCTTTCTCCGCCCCCTCCTGCAGTAGCTTGGTCTCGCCGACGATGCAGGCGAGGCGCTGGGGATCTCAAACACTACTGTAACATCTACTGCTCTCCATCCACTAAGTTGAAGGATTCGTGAGTACGTGCACATGTTTTTTTTTATTTGCTTGCTCTGCAAGTGAAAGGGACAGTTTGTTTTAGGCCACAACAATCTCAAGCAACGATTCAGGCCTGCAACTTTAACAAAATTCATAAGATCCGAACGGAAACGAAAAAGAAAAAAAAGGGAAGAGAATTTGGAAATACCAATGTAATTGAATTGTGAAATTTAGCTGAATCATATTTTGTTTATTACTTATTAATCAATACTGTGTGTTGTATTTCATTTATTTTTATTTTGTATGAATTCAGTTGTACACAAAATTAATTTTTCTTAGTAGAAATTGTGATTTAAATTAACTCTTTTGCACCGGCAACATTGTTAACCTAAATAGGTATGTGACAAAAAATGTCATATTAGGTTGATTGCTCTGATATTTATATCACTGGAAAGGGCTGAAAGAGACCATTCCAACGGTATAAAGATCATTAAGATAGCTCAAAGAATAAGAAAGTTATGGCACGTTAGGTGATCAAAAGTAGGGTATAATTTTACTCCTAAATAAACAGCAAAACAGTGATATTTTTGTGACCAGAAACAAAGATTAGAGTCTTTAAATTGTTGTAACTTTCTCATTATTTGTCCAATCCACCTCCTTTGTTCCGGTTGTCCGTCTGGCTCCTTGGTCAGCGGGATTCAGAACCGGGGAAACTCGTCTTCCGGCCTCCTTTCTCTTCCTCCTACCTGCATCTCTTGCAGTCATTAAAAAAAGAGTCTCCATTGGTCACGCCCCCCTGCTGCACCTGCGTCCAATTTGCAGGAGTGAGGCAGCCCGCTCATGGGCCTCCAGGTTTAAAACACAAGTAAAAAAAAACAAGTTCACTTGACCCCGTTACATCCCCCCACAGCAGAATGGAGGCAGTCCCTGCCATGTTCACAGCCGGAAGCGGGCTGGAGGCACACCGAAATTTGTCCTTTCGGAACGTCGCACTGGTTCAGGCCCTGGCAAGTCCACATGCCCTGGCACCAGCATAGGACTGATACACACCTTCAAAGAGTTCCTATGCAACACTTTCATCACTCCTCCCTTTTCAGATTTCAAACTGTAGACTAGCCCAGTATCACCGACTGTCCCAATTATAATGTGAGGTTCGGGGTCCCAACCGCCGTGCAATTTACCTTGTCTGTTGCGGTTTCTGTCTCTAACCCACACACGTTTACCTACAAGTAAGGGCATCGCAGTAGCGTGTCGATCAAAAGCCTTTTTCTCACGGTCAGCAGCAACAGACATTTTTCCACGTGCAACCCCATATGCATACTGCAACCTCTGGTGGTGATCATGCACCCAACCTGTCAAGTTACAGGTGCACTCTTGCTGCCCTACACCCATCCCCATGTCAACTGGGAGGCGGATGTGCCGCCCAAACATCAAATAGGATGGAGCAAACCCTGTCGCGCTGTGCGTAGTGTTGTTGTATGCTTGCATGAGTTCTGGCAAGTATTCGGGCCATTTACTCTGCCTGTCAAACTCTAGCGTGCGAAGCATACCTAGTAAGGTTCGATTCATCCTCTCTACTCGCCCATTACCTGCTGGGTGATAGGGAGTAGTTCTGCTCTTTGTAACCCCATACAAGTCACAAAGCTGTTTAACTAATTCTGACTCAAAATTGGGACCTTGATCAGAATGAAAACGAGATGGACAGCCAAACGTTTGAATGATGTTAGACCAAATAGCGCGAACTGTTGTTTTGGCTGTCTGATCTTTAGTAGGGACAGCCCAGGAGTAACGTGTAAACATGTCAGTCATTACTAGAATATTCTGGTAACAGTCGTCAGGTCTACTCAACGAGAGGAAGTCAAGGGCAACTACTTCCAGAGGGTAGTTGGCACTGATCGAGCACAAAGGTGCTTTAGGCTCTGATCTGTCCTTAAGGCTGCAAACGACACACCCAGACTGGAACCCCCGCACCTGTTTCTCCATGTCAACCCAGAAAAAGCGTCGCCTTAGGGTGGCCAGTGTTCTTCCAGTCCCTGCGTGGGCTGTGGCCTCATGGTAGTTCTCCCATATCTTTTTACACTTCAAAGCTGGACACACAATTTGGTACAATTGTTCATGGGTGTTGGGATCAATACATTTTCGGCAAAGGACACCTTCACGGATGCAAAGCTTTTCAAACTGTTTCAAGAGTCTCTGTGTGCCCTTGCTGATTGGGTTCCCACTCTGATGAGAAGGGTACACACCCTGTTCCACGTACCTCTTCACAGTTTGTATGTCTTCATCTGCCTCTTGTGCAGCCACCCATTCACTGGGTTGATGTGAAAATTGTTCTTCCTCACCGGTTACAATGGCAGATGTCACCGGACCTGTCTGGGTGATGGCTGCAGGCTGCTGGAGATGGTGTTGAATGGGGTGACGGGAAAGGGCATCAGCATTGACGTTCTCTCGTCCACTCCGGTACTTGACCTCAAGGTCGAATGACACCAGCTGGGCCACCCAACGCTGTTCAACCGCACCAAGCTTTGCTGTTGAAAGATGGGCAACAGGGTTATTGTCCGTGTAAACAATGCACTTTGCTCCAGTCAAGTAATCCTTAAATTTTTCTGTTACAGCCCACTTTAATGCCAGAAGTTCTAATTTAAAGGAGCTGTAGTTGGAATCATTACGCTCCGTGGGGTGTAGACTTCGGCTAGCATAGGCAATAACCCGCTCCTTGCCTTCCTGCACCTGACCCAAGACAGCCCCCAAGCCCTGGTGACTGGCATCTGTGTAGAGAACAAACGGCTTAGAATAGTCAGCATAGGCAAGTACAGGAGCTTCTGTAAGAGTCTTCTTGAGTTGGTCGAAGGCGCCCTGGGCTTCTGCTGACCAATTCAGGAGTCTGGAGCCTAAACGACGATCATTAGGTACACCCACCAGCAGGGCGTTCAGTGGTTGTGCCACTTTTGCAAACTTTGGCACAAATCGCCGATAGTACCCTGCCAAGCCCAGAAAGGCCTTCAGTTCTTTGGCTGTCGTAGGAGTTGGCCAGTTTAGAACAGCTGAGACTTTTTCAGGATCGGGTGTGATCCCTTTTTGCTCCACAACATGTCCCAGAAATTTTACCTGATGCTGAAGAAGTTTGCATTTATTAGGCTTAAGTTTCAGTCCGTTTTTCTGCAACCGCTCAAACACCTCGTCCAGGTGTTTCAGATGTGTATCAAAGTCTGCAGAGTAGACAATAATATCATCCAAATACACAAGAACAGAGTCTGTGATTTGTCCACTTAGGCACTGCTGCATCAATCGTTGAAAGGTTGCTGGAGCGTTGCAGAGGCCAAAGGGCATGCGTTGGAACTCAAATAGACCCACCGGTGTCGTAAAAGCAGTTTTTTCACGGTCACGTGGATCCATCTCTACCTGCCAATACCCGCTAGCCAGGTCTAGGGTGGAAAACCAAGCTGCTTGGGACATTGAGGTCAGGGTCTCTTCAATTCTGGGAAGGGGAAAAGCATCTTTGTGTGTTACAGAGTTCAACTTTCAGTAATCAACACAAAATCTCCAACTGCCATCTTTCTTCCTCACCATCACGATAGGGGCAGCCCAGGGGCTTTTACTTTCTGTAATGACACCACTTTGTAGCATGTTTGTGAGTAGGGCACGCATATCCTTGTACAACAGGGGTGGTAGTGGCCTGAAGCGCTCCCGTATGGGGGCCGAATCTCCTGTGGGGATGCAGTGCCTCACTGTAGAGATCCTCCCAAAGTCCTCTTCTTGGGAAGAAAAAACCTTGGCCCACTTTTGTAGTAGCAGCTTTAGCCTGTCCTTCTCACCCTCCGTCAGGTCCGGTCGATCTGCAAGTTTCATGACCTCAAAAGCCCCATCTTCCTCTGCGAGGTTGCAAGCATCCACCAGGCCCACCTCCACAAAGCCCTCTTCACCTGGGGTCAGGCAAACATCTTGTGAGCTGTAAACATCCTCATCTCGGATATGATACACCTGGCCCAGCTTCTGGTAGTGCCCTACGGGAACAGCAAAGTTATTCAAATTATGGATGCGGAGGGGTAGCCGGCCTCGTCTTACTGTCACTACAGTACGGGCCACAGCTAAGGCACCAGGTTCCTCAAGGGCCTCCACCAGGCCACGGTATTCACAGCCTCGTGGTCCCATCCTTGCACGCCCCCACACACGCAGGAATGGTGACCTTACGGTGTGCTAGCCGCACATGGCCGAGGAAGTCATTCTTGGCAGTCACCACGACTTGTTGGCACGTGGCGAATGCTGCTCTCCAAGCACTTTGGGACCTTGGGTTCTGACAGGAGAAGGAGACTGGGCCATCATTATGAAACACTACATCCCAACATGCTTGCACCACGTTCATTCCTATAATGAGGGGGCTAGTCAAAAACTCATCCTCCACAATAAAAACTCCCCGTTGTGCTATAAAATGGCCTTCAATAACGAAATCCATGATCATGTAACCCTTACAGGGAATATTGAGTCAATTTACAGCTTTCAGTTTTATTAGTTCTGGGGGTTGCTGCACTTCACACCCCAAAAAGTGTTGTGTGAAGATGCTTTGCTGCATTAAGGTGGTTTGTGAGCCGGTGTCTAGGAGTCCCGTCAACTTTATGCCTCCCATCTCTACATCCACTAGAGGACACTGACCCACCAATAATTCGGATGGCCCTTTTGACTCCCCCTTAGGTGCCAACCCCACTGACCGGGCCTCTGTAGTAGGGTTTGCTAGTTTAAATGTGGCCTGGCCTGGCCACGTTCTCTACAGAACCTAGCTATGTGGCCTTCTTTGTGACACCGTCTACAAATTGGTTTACCATCTGTAGTCCATACATTAACATAGTCTCTCCCTTCTCTTCGGGGATGACTTGGAGCCTGAGTGCCACTTTGATGCCCCGATAAATTTCTTAAGGCAAGGCTGTCAAGCAATTCTTGTTTGAGATCTTTTAGTTGGTCACTTAACTCGTTCAAAACCTCTTTTTTTAGCTCTGCCTTCCAGTCAGTTCTCTGGGTATTTACATGCTGATCATTTCTCCCCACAGTTCCACATGTTACCTCTGGCCATGTGGACCGGTGGCCCTCCTCCTCCAGCAGACAAGCTTCTTGTCAGAGCGCTTCAAAAGTTCCATCTGGGTGGCGGCGAGCATAGCTCCTCAAGGCTCGGGTTAAGGGTCCCTCTTCTAGGCCAAGCAGGAACTGTTCTTTCAGGTGCTGATCTGTGGGGGCTCCGTCAGGGTGGTGTTGCCGCAGCCTGTAATGAAGCTCTCGCAATCTTAAACTAAAGGTCTGTACCGGTTCATCTGGTTTTTGTCTGCACCCATAAAACTGTGTTCGTGCTACCGGACCTTGAATACGCTGCTGATAAACGGCATCCAACGCACTAAAAATCTTAGCAGTGGTGTTTCGCTCTTCCTCAGCTAATACATTCATCTCCCTCCGAGCTACATCTGTTAGGGCTCCCATTAAAACACCCACCCTTAGTTGTTGGGTTTCCCCAACATATGGTATCAGCCCCTGTAACTGTTCTTTCCAGTCCTCATATTTCAGTTCACTGTCAAACCCACTAAATTTGGGCACCCAAGGTGCACCGGGGAACAATGGCATCATTATTTTACAAACAACAACAAAAAATAAAAAAAAAATAAAAAAAAAATATCAACCTAAAAGGCCCGGGTCACGACTCCACACACAAATCCATATCCTGCCAACAACGCCAAATGTGAAGAAACTGACAGGTTTCTTTTGATTTGGAGGTGTGTGGAGACGGAACCCAGGACCACAGTTTAAAGAGAAAGGATAAGACTTTATTTTGTTTCTTTTTGTCCAGCAGGAGCGTCCTCAGTCTGTTGGAGCCAGGAGCCTCTGTCAAAAAAATAAAATCACCTAAGAGTTTGCACTCTAAAACAAAACATACCAGGCGTATATAAAAATCACAGCAAAACACACAACAATAAAATAATAAATAGGCGCATGCAATTAAAAAAAGAATAACCGCTCTGGTATAATAAAAAACACTCAGGTCGTTAAAAGACAGGTGATAGAAGGGTACTTAGCTCGAAGAGGGGTGTATCGTGACCACACCCCTCTGCAATCCCAGCGTCGCTTCCCCTTCTTCAACCGCTGCCTGGCTCCTGGCTCTACCCCTCCGCTTCCGACGCTGACTTGCGAGGTGGGCCGTCCAGCGTACTCCCAACGATGGCGTGGTGCCGCTTTTCCGAGCTGTTCCTCCGCCAACGGCCCGCTGTCTCCTTTTTTTCCGTCGCGCTCCTCCGCCGCCGGTCCCCTTCTCCTCTCACGTCACGCTCCTCCAGCGTTAGGTCTCTCTACCAGCTCCTTTGTTCCAGTTGTCCGTCTGGCTCCTTGGTCAGCGGGATTCAGAACCGGGGAAACTCGTCTTCCGGCCTCCTTTCTCTTCCTCCTACCTGCATCTCTTGCAGTCATTAAAAAAAAGTCTCCATTGGTCACGCCCCCCTGCTGCACCTGCGTCCAATTTGCAGGAGTGAGGCGGCCCGCTCATGGGCCTCCTGGTTTAAAACACGAGTAAAAAAAAAAACAAGTTCACTTGACCCCGTTACATATTTAGGATAGAAAATAATATTTCGGGGTGTTAAGAAGGTTCCTGTTTATAGCAGCTTTAAACCCGTTTTTGTTCATTATTTGATTTTTCCTGAGGACCCTGAACGCCACACCATCCCATAATAGTTCATCTGACATCCCATAATAATATTTCTCATGGGAGGAGGGCACGGACCTCACCTTTCAACCAATCACCTTTACCAGAGTAACACCTGTTCTTTCCAGTCGACAGTCAGCCTTTGTAGAGGACACGGGCTGTGTCCCCATCCTGGGTCTTTCTGTTCTACTTTTTCATCTTATATCACAGCCATGCGTCCATTAAAAGGTAAGTTCACCTATTTTAAGTTGTTTATTTGGTTATTCTATGGATATAAGCTCTTTTCTCTTTACAATTTTGAATCCAGTAAAAGTGAATATTCTTAGAAACTTATTAAAACTGTGGAATTATGTTTTACATGATTATATTGATTTTCGGGGTTGTGTATGCCGTGTTTTCATGTTTACCTAACTTAATCCGTCGTGTCTCATGTTGAGTGGTCGCGTCGCAGCACATTGTGGTGCATTTAGGGACCCTCGTAATTTTGACCTTTTTGAGGAGAAAACAGCAGGCTTCATTTTAAGTTTACATGTATCTTTGTTTTGTGAACATTTGTACTCTTTTGTTATTATTCTGATCATCTATATTTTGTTTCTGTTCAATAGAAACCATGACTACCATGACTCATAACTAATATGACTACCATGAATAATATGAATGAATGAATGTAATGGTTTATTTCAAGCGATCAGGTCATAATACATAACATATCACTTAATGAATCACAAGTAGATTTTTTTGAAAGGGAGTGGAAGGAAGTGAACTTATATAATCTCACCCCGACTCGACCATTTTCTCTACATGAACTATCAATATCCGGTTCAGGACTTAATATCAAATATTAATAGATTCAGGCTATTAAAGATCATTAATATAATTGATGTTATCAAGTTTCAAAGGATCCACAACAAATCATTTATATTAGTCAGTAAAAATAATCTAGTATTTTCATTGAAAAAAGGACACTGTGCAGATTGTATTCAAAGAATTATGATAATACAAAAAATAATATGTAAATCATCTTAATTTGCTAATGGAGTAAAAATTTTAATATTCTCATTAAAAAAGACATGGAAGCTTCTATGGAAAACAGGAACAACTTTAAATAAATGAGTGGCATGAGTGTGATCTAACGTCTCATCATTTGTTCTGAGGAGATTGTGGATTTGAATCAGCACTTAAGTTACAGTCCTCTAAGGTCACAAGTTTGGGACTTATTTACCAACACCTCTTTTACACAGGGACTAAAGTTTGGCCTTTTTAAGAATCAAGGGTAAAAAAAAACTCAGAAAGAAAATTCAAAGATTTAAAAATTCAGAATCTGATGAAACAGAAAATCTTCCATAACTTTTAACTGGGCAGAAAAAAATCTTTGCAGCTTCACGTCTGATACCCAAAGCTATTGCTAATGTTAGTGTTATCATAAATTAGAAGAAGAAAATCTTAATTACCTTCATCATAAAACAAGCCGCATTCAATAAAGTACCTGTAAACTTCACCTAACTATGACCGGCTTGTCAGAGAGAAATAATCCACCACTGGTTTAATATCATCCAGAGGATTTTGGGGAAGCAGCTGTGGAGCATTCTGCAGGAGGAATACTGACATTTGTCTTTTGATTTGTGAACCATCTAAGAGGGGAAATAAAAATACAGTTTGGTAGAACATTTATAAAATGTTCATCGATTTAAAAAAGGCTTTTGACACCATCAATCACAACATTTTAGTAAAAAAGTTGGAGCGATATGGAATACGAGGACTAGCATTAAATTGGTTAAACAGTTACATTAAAAACAGGCAGCAGTTCGTACAACTGGATCATTTTAAATCATCCCTGCTAAGTTTAAACTGCGGAGTTCCTCAAGGATCGATATTTGGTCCAAAGCTTTTCATACTATACATAAATGACATCCATATTGTATCAAGCAAATTTAAATACATCTTATACGCAGATGACACAAGTATAGTGAGCACAGGAAAAATCTTAAAGAAGTTATAAAAACTGTAAACGCAGAATTAAGGAAACTAAAACAATGGTTTGATATAAATAAACTCTCACTCAATGTTAACAAAACAAAATACATGATTTTTGGAAATTGTCATATCCCTGCAGATTTAGAAATTAAAGTTGTTATAGACAATCATGTGGTAGAAAGAGTAACCGAAATCGAGTTCCTCTGAGTCATCATGGACCACAAAAATGAGCTGGAAGCCACAAATAAAACAAGTCAGAACCAAAATAGCCAAAGGCATTGCAGTGTTGGGAAAAACGCGTCATACACTGACTTACAAAGCACGCTTACTAATATACTCGTCATTAATATTACCATATTTACAGTACAGTGTTGAGGTTTGGGGAAATACTTACGAAACAAATTTACAATCTCTGTACATGTTACAGAAAAAAGCTATTGGAACAGTTCGTGGTGTGGATTATGGGACACATACAAACTCACTGTTTTTAAAGTCTGGTTTATTAAAACTATGGGAACTAGTGAAACTTAAAACAGCCCTCATTATGTTTAAAGCCAGAAACAACTTACTTCCATTAAACATACAACAGATGTTCAAAGACAGATGGAGGTTATGATTTAAGACAACAGCTGAATTTCAAAAAACAATGTACTCGTACAACAAAAAAGAAAATGTTTCTATCATTTTGTGGTGTGGATTTATGGAATGGGTAGAACGAAGGTTTAAAACAAATCAAAAGTTTACATCTATTTAAAAAAACATACAAACTGTCACTGCTGAATCTTTACAAGGACTGACTTGATCATTCTAAACATGCACAAATGTCACTGTATATACGTTTT
>NC_050522.1:3588998-3594255 GCF_002922805.2 Oryzias melastigma | reverse complement strand
GGGCTGCTCTTCTGGCTGGGCTGGGGCCTGCGGTCTCTGTGTTCCTGTACCTTCCTGCTCTTGGGTGTCGGGGGCCTCTGTGGCCCCGCGTGCCTTGGTCTGGATATTTGGCGGGATTGCCCGGCGGGCGGGTTCTCTCCGCGGCCCCGGGGCGGGTGTTAGGGTCCTGGCTGCTGCTGCTGCCCCGGCAGGGGGTCTTGGTGTGGGGATTGCCAGGTGCTCTCCCCCTGAGTACATTCCATCATTATCCACATTAGGAAACCATAAACACTCACCTGAGCACAGGTATCAGTTCACCTTTGCACTAATAGTATGTGTGACAGAATGAAAGGATTTATTTGTGTCGATTTATATGATTAAGTGTGTGAGCTGCAGTTATATTGTGTACATTCTGACTAGTTTAGATTTGGAGACTATCTCAACCAGGCTGCACGGTGGCGCAGTGGTTAGCGCTCTTGCCTCACAGCGAGAAGGCTCCGGTTTGAATCCCGGCTGGGGGATTTGGGACCTTTCTGTGTGGAGTTTGCATGTTCTCCCCGTGCATGCGTGGGTTTTCACCGGGGACTCTGGCTTCCTCCCACCGTCCAAAAACATGCTTCTTAGGTTAATTGGTGACTCTACATTGCCCCTAGCTGTGCATGTGAGAGTGAATGTGTGTCATTGAGGCCCTGTGACAGACTGGCGACCTGTCCAAGGTGGACCCCGCCTTCACCCATCAGTAGCCGGGATAGGCTCCGGCACATCCGCAACCCCATAAGGGAAGAAGCTGTCAGGAAGATGAATGAATGAATGAATGAATGAATGAATGACTATCTCAACCAACAGGTGTGTTTGTAACCACAGAGTGTGTGTGTAGACAGGCCCCGCCCATTCTAGTCTACTATTTAGACCTGGATGTTTTATGATGTTGTTTCCCTCTGTTGCCATCTGCTTTTTTCTTTAAACCCCCCTCTTTTTCCCCCCTTCTTCTTTTCCATCTAACAAAACAAGAACAAAACATAATCAATATAATTAAAGTTTAGCATGAAATACAACAGGGGTTTATACTCAATAAATCTGCCCAACACAAGAAGCTCTCAGCCCTGTTGGCTCAGCTGTTGGACAGGACAAGTTAAAAAAAATAAAAATAAAAAAAAAGAGTCTTGGAACTCTGGCAACTCCTGCTGCTGTTCTTCCTGAATGTTTTTGTCATTCTGGGGCAGAGAAGGAGTTTGAAGATTCAGATAGCTGACCTCTCTATAAATATTAAAAGCAAAGAAAGGGGTAAAATAACGAATTTTTCTTATGTGGCTGGGTGTTGTTTTGAGTTCTTTCAATGTGTTGCCGCAGCTCTGCAGAAGTTCTCCTGATTGTCAACATTAAGTAAATGTTTTTCTAATCTTTTCTGAGAACATTTGAACCCTTCAAGAGAAGTTTGTTTCTTATTTAAAACCTAGGGGGAGTTGTTACTCTCCATTCTCTCTGGTCTGATCCAGTTCTGGTTTCCCATGATGGTCTTCCAGGTTTTTCAGATGTGAAAGCTCAGATGAGCTCTGTTGTGGTTCACTTCAGTGTGAATGCAGACAGACTTTCCATGGACCAAAAAGAGGAGGAGAACCAAAGGGAGGCGATGCTGTAGGAGTTGTGCATTTGAAGGAAAGAGCAGAAAGCATGAAGACGTTTGGAAATGTCTGCTGGGTAGTTGTGGTTCAGTGAGGAGCTGCTTCAGAGATGACAGTCAGAGGAGGAGCAGGATTATCTGTTTTTCTTCTTCCTGCTTTCAGACGAAAGCGCCAACAAATTAGTTTTTTCTATCAGTGTGTGAAAACAACCAAACCAGAGGAGGAGGGGTTAACCAGCATTCTTGCTGGTTCCAGTTAAGTTTACGGGACTGTCTGGTCTGTCTGACTGGTCAGGAAGGTTTGACCAATTTTTAATGTAATTATTAAAACAAACACCTTTTTTTACATTCATTCAGTTTATGTTTATCAATGATTCACATTCAAATTGTTCAACAACTCAAAGCTCTTCTTTCAGCCTCCATTCTTCCTTTGCATCCTATAACAATTGGAATTTGCTCGCCAAACCTTTTCATCAGAAGCATGACTTTAGTTCATTTCATATTTCATGGACTCAATTTGCTGCATATCTGCTCAGTACAAAGACCAGCAGCAGTAAATCCACTTTTCCATTTCACTCAAAACTGGGGCCCCGCGGTGAAGTCCATTCTCTGTTCTGCCTCTGATTTGACGTCTCCTTTTATAATGCGTCGCCGCTGGGCTCTCTGCTCTGTGATGGCTGGGCGACGTGGAGAGCTCATGCTGGCACAAAGTGGCCCTCCAGAGCATCAACAGCACAAACCTCAGAGCGCAGCGGTCGCTCCGGTCAAGGTTATGACACAGTGGAAGCCATTCGCCTCTTATCCCTGCACTGGAGGCAGATGTTGAGTGATTTCAGAGCAGCACTGCTTTGTCCCAGACCCCAAACATGTCATTTAGATTGTGACCGCAAACCAGATCGGTCAAAAACTTAAAATCCACGGCAAACGCTACATCCTCGTGGGACCAAACTGACAGATCCACTTACATGTCTCCGATCCGAGCGGATTCCAGGACAAAGTACCGCTGATTCTGTCTAGTTTGGAGCAATTAATGCTTCAAAGTTTCTAATTAAGCAGATCTACAAAAGAGGAAAAGGAGTTCACTTCAAAGCCAGGATCTTTAATTAATACTGAGGAGTCGGGAGAGAGGGAACAAAACTTAATTGATCTTTCTCCTGTTTTAATTAACTGACTGAGCTCTTTGTGCTGCTCTGGTACATTTACATCTCATCCAGCTGATTTTAGTTTGAGCTCAGACTCTTGTCAGCACTGAAGTCATCCCAGATGAGCATTTGATGTGGTTGGAGAGGTGATGGTGGAGGTCTGGGCCGCAGGAATCACTGATTGTATGTAAAGAAACTGTGAGGCTTTCATGCTAAAATGCATTGATAAATAAAATTCTCTTTTTTGGGATATTTTGTCTAAAATGTTTGGTTTATTTTAATTTGCTTTTTGGTCAAAAACAAAGAGGACCAAACTAAACCCAGCGGTGCTGCTGAGTCAGTGAGTTCTGTGAGACAGGTGAAAAACAAATCGCCTGGAACATGAAGAGAAGGTTGAGTGAAACGAGGCCTAAAGGAACTGTTGAGACATGAAAATTTTGATTGCAAATACTCCATAAAAACTGCCTCCCAATCGAATTTTGGTAAATCCAGTTTTTGGATTGTCTAGCTAAAATCATAGCCCTTGTGTGGTTCCTCTGAGACCTCTTCTGGAGCAGAGCTCTGCCCGATTTTACATTTTCCCCTAAAACTAGAAACAAAAAACCCTGAAATGGTTCAAAAATCACCCTGATTTGATCTTTTTATTTTAAAAATCTATCATTAAATGCTTGTATTTGTTTAGGATTTATTCCTAATTTGCAGGATCATCTAGAGCAGGGGAGGGCAACCTACGGCCCAAGGGCCAAATGTGGCCCGTTAAACTCTTTAATCTGACCTGCCAAAAGAGAATAATGTATTGACCTTTGTTCAAGTGCAGAAAGCTATTCTGTATCTAAGGTATTGGAAGAATTGCCTTTTTTTTCACGCTTATGTGTGTTTTCCGAGTCAGACAATCCTTTTTCCGATCATTCCAACCCCACATGAACGGAGCATTTTTCTAAATTCATGTTTTACTCTGAAGAACATCAGACAGTTGGTTCAGACTGAGAAATAAAGTGACAGTTTTAAAATAAAATCCCCAAAATGTTCTATATTAGCTCAAATTTTAAACATGTTTCCATCCAGTTTTGATATTATTTCTTTCTCTTTTTTTGTTAAAACCCCCAACACACATCTGGTCCTTGTCCAGCCCTTCTATCAAATTTTGGAGTCCTTTTTAACCAAAACATGACAAAAACCCATGGAGAAACTAAAATGGGGACAGAACAGAGCAGATGACCTGACAAGTCAGTTCATACTTGACACTTAAATAGAATGAGGACAATTAACTGAAATGAAGACAGCTGTGAATAATGATTAACCCGGTATTGGTGTAACTGACAGGTTAACTCAAAACATGATCAAAAAACCAAACCAAACAAAACCATGGAACCCTTATGCCTCGTTTCCACCGAGTGGTCCAGACCGGACTGGATCGGGCCAGACTGGACTTTTTAGCGTTTCCATTACAAAATGGACCCGCTAAGCAGGTCCGACTGGTACCATTTTTAGACCCGCGTTGGTCGTGGGCCCATTTTTTAAACGGAATGGACCTGTGAGGGCGGGGCTTCTGTCGTCACACGAGGTAACCCATTGATTGGTGGAAAGGTTTTACGACAACAGGAAGCGTCCGACCAGAGCTTTTCCCACTCAAGATCCAAACCAAAAGTTCTGTCCTCTTTTCAGCTGGATTTTTCTCTTTGCTCCGGTGTTAAAACCTTTCCTGCTTCATTCCCGACCGTGGTCGAGGGACGCAGGGGAGATTTTCTCCGGGCCGAAGAGCTGCTCTTCCTCCGGGATTCTCCTCCGTGTTCGGAGCTTCAGATTCTCCAGTGTGAAGCCAAAGAATCAGTCTCAGATCTGAGAGAAGTTTTTATGATTAATTTTTCTTGCTTTGCCAATTGACAACAACTGTCGGCACGCTAATGCAGTGCCTTTGTTTTCTTTCTCTGCTCGCAGCGCGCCATGCTTCCCTCATGCACGTGCACACGCACTCTCTCCCCAGCCCTCTCCTGAGCTAAGACGCACAGGTTGAAGCACGCACACTCATTTCACAACACCCGCGATCTTCTAACAAAGACTAATAAATATTTCCCTTATTCAAAGGGCTGACCCATGAATACGGAGACACACGTGCACGAGCGCACACACACCAGTTACCGTCTGTGTGTCTCCCCCGACCCCTACGGCTGAAGAATGTCCGTTACTGATCCAAACTCATCAAAAACACTTCTGACCTGCTTTATGAAACATCTATTGAAGAACATTGGAGTGTTGATCAACATGAATGAATGAATGAATGAATGAATGAATGAATGAAATGGTTTATTTCAAGCAATCAGGTCATAATACATGCATAACATATCACTTAATAAATCACAAGTAGATCACTTGAAAGGGAGTGGAAAGAAGCGAACTTATATAATCCCACCCCGACTCGACCATTTTTTCTACATGAATTATCAATATCCGGTTCAGGACTTAATATCAAATATTAATAAAATCAGGCTATTAAGGATCATTGAAATCATTAATG
>NC_050522.1:3584538-3588924 GCF_002922805.2 Oryzias melastigma | reverse complement strand
ATTAAAGTCGCTTGTAGGCAACTTTAAAAAACTTTGAGTTGAGGAGAGCTGGAGACACACGTCTGCTCGTGACCCGGAACCGGAAAATAGTTCCATGGAGATATTTTTTTAATTCAGAACAATAGACGGTTCTACAGCGCAGCTCCGGATTATAATGATCCTCTGCGGTTATCTTTTACATTTTCTGTCAGGGCAGGGATAACCAGTTTTATTTAGTCTTAGTTCTTAACTATTGTTTATATTTTGAAGCCCAATGAGGCAAATTCTTTTGTGATTTTGGGCTATATAAATAAAATTGAATTGAACTGAATTCTGAGTGAGCTATGCAGCTTCTCTTTCACTGTGGTCACACTGTTTTGATGCGCAGCTACGTCATCATCTACACCCCATATGGGCTTTCATGGTCCAGCTCTTAATGGAAACATGGAAACGCTCACTTGAAATGCCAGGACCATTCTGAGCCGGCTAAGAGGGGTCTGGTCTGGTCCGGACTACTCAGTGTAAACGAGGCATTACAGTATCCCTCCCCAAAAGTGCAGATCCCAGATGCCCAAGAACCAAAAAGGAGGGGCCATGAAAGAGCAAAAAGTGTGAGGGGTATCAGAACGACGACCATCCTCAGGGTCAGGCCATCTGCTCTGCTCTGTTCAAACACCAATGTTTGGTTCTCCAGGGGGTTTATCAAGTTTTAGTTCATTAATGAAATGTTTTAGGCTCCTGTCACCAAGCCTGGTCTCCTGTGTTTGGGCCAGTCACCCACCACTTCCAGACAGTGTTATGTATTCTCTCATGTTTTGCAGCTTTGAGATCAGTTCAATTTCACATTTATGAATCAGTTCATGTCGTCTTCAGTTTAGCTGCACTCCATGTCTTCATCTCTCTTTCAATATGAAACAAAATGTATTCAACTCTTTCAATTCACATCATGAAAACATGTTCATGCTAATGTAACTTAGTTTGTAGTTTCAGTTTCAGGAAATGATCTGATTAAAACTAATAAAAACTATAATCCTATCAAAAGAAATAAAATATAATATTGCCACAAAGCAGACTAGAAAGAACATTTTACCCACACTGCAGTGCCGGTGCAGCATCAGTAGAGCTTTAATTAACTGTTTTTATTAGCAAAAATCTGCTTCATGTTTGCAGTGTTTGCATTAAGCAACAATGAGTCCATGCATTTTTACAATGATTGTTCTGCAAAAAAAGCAACTACTTGCAAAAAGACAAAGTGGTTCTTCATTGCATGTTTGGAGGCGGAGCGTACAGTAACCTCCTCATACCTGACCCTCACTGCTCCCTCCGTAGATTGGTTATTGATCCAGCCTTCTTTACGCATACTGCCGCATGCACTTTCCCTCTCAGTGCAGCCCGGACGGGGAGACTAGACCCATCGACTGGGATCCTGTTGCATGAAAACTGCTGAGCAGCAGGAGTCATGTCATCTTCTGCAGCTTGTCCCTGCTCCATAAATAATGATCGTCTCAGAAGTCCATCAGTTTAGCGTTGCAGGAAAATATTTTCAAATGCTTGTTTTTTTTTCAACTCAATATTCTACTTATTTCATTTCCCTTGTTCTCTGGGATATAGAGGACAAAGGTGCAACTTTAATCTTCAACAAACAAAAACAGAATGGATGAAAACACTGAACAGTCCATACTTCTCATTCATGGGATCCTTCAGGTTTCTGGAGTGAGACTGGTGGTTTTTGTTTTATTAAAGGACTTTCCTCCTGAGCTCCACAGTAAAGTCATTTACTGTGCTCTAATTATATTACCATTCATTCTCACAGCAGATTCTGCTGCAGAAATGAAGGAACGGCCCTAAAGTGAAACACTGAAGCAGAAAAGAGGAGCTGAAGCTCCAGATCAGGAGCAGCAGGAGTAGCTGTGGAGGCTCAGAGGTAAGGAGGCGTTCACGGAACAGCAAACATACGAGGAAACTGTCAGATATGAAAACAACTGACTAGATTCACTAAGATACAATGACTTGTTTTAAGACAATAAATCCTAACTATCTTGTTAAATCATTTGAACTTATTTAATCAAAATCTTTAATAGGGCTGTAACGAGTATCGGGTTCTCAAATACTTGCGATCTGCTCCCGAAAATTCGAGTGCGAATGTTCGCGACGTCCAAGATCGCCTATTTGCGATCTTTATAAATGTAGTAAAGTGTAGTGAAATATGATCATTATATCATCTGGGCACCATGTATTTTTGCTCTGACATGCAGATTAATGTAGGATTTGAAGTTTATGAACTAAAACAAAACGAAAGAGCCGCAGTACTGCCAACGGAGGTAAACATCTTTGTGACGGTGAAGCTTCTGGTTTTCAAAGTAAAACTAGCGAGAGCTTTTTTCTGTTCAAAAACTGAGACTGAAGTTCCGCTCACAGACATAACTTCTGAAACAATGAATCAGCTTCAACATCGGAGCTTTAGCTCCAGTGTTTACATTCTTTTGGTTATAGTAACTCTTCAACATTTGACACAATTAACGAAACTCCATTTTATTCTGTAGAAACAGCCTAGCGCTGCTGAAAGGTGGATGTAATCAACGTGAATCAGATGATTCTGCTGCAAAAAAAGACTTTTCATACGAGCTCTGCACCAATATGTGATGCTTAGAACGTAAAATATTGAAGAACTTTGAGGATAGAAAACTGTGGAGAACATTTTCTGGTTTAACTGTTAAATGATCCAAAACAGCAGAGATTTTTATCCTTTTTATGTTGTTTTACTGCTGAACCAGAAGATTGATGAAAAAATAAAAGTTTAAAATGACAAAATTTTATCAGAATCTTTGTGTTTTTTTTTTTTGTTTGTTTTTTTTTAGGTTTGTTGATTCTTATCTCCTGGTATAAAGGTATAGGTATAAATGATGATTAAATACAAATAACTTCAATTTTCATCCATTCAGTAAATAGACATACACATAGCAATATACTTTATAATGAAAGTAAGAATCGTGGTTCAATTCGTGAATCGAAGCGCCAGCTAAGCAATGATCCACAGCCCTATTAACTAATAAATTATTTGTTTTTGTACTTTAAATAATATTTTCACTCTGAAGTTGTATTTCTTGTTTCAAGAAATGGACTTCCTTAGTCAAACAAATCGCATACAATTTTTTTGAACTAGTGAATTTTCCATCCATCTTTCTTTGAGGGTCACAGGTTTGATGTTGGATGAAGGTGGGTTCATCCTGAACAGGTCACCAGTCAATCTCAGTCACTTAAATTAGAGAGACAAATAAAGCCGTGAAACATGGTTTTGGACTTTGGGAGGAAACCAGCATCAAACCCAGACATACATGCAAACTCCTCACAGAAAGAACCCAGCTGCAGTGTTAATTTCGTTGACGCAAAATTTTTGTCATCGACATTTTTCACCAAACGAAAACGAAACAAAAACTCCCGCCCAGACACGAAAACTTTAACTAAATTGATAGACTTTTTCGTCAACGAATGAAACGAAACGAAAATGCTCTTCGAAGACGACATCCAATCATAATGACTGCTGGTGGAGGAGGGCGGGAGCAAATGCAGAGCGATATAATCAGAACACAGAGTCCTGCTGCCCGCTTGGGTCTCTAATTCAATGAATTGTGTCTGTGATATAGGTGGAAAATGTCTTCTCGAGGTAGAAAAAGAAGAGTACATATATGGACACATTTTACATTTAACGCGAACCTCAACAAGACGTTGTGTACGTTGTGTGGAGCGACCATCACAGGCAAAAACACAAGAAAACCTGAGGCGACGTTTGCAGACAAGCCAGCCTGAAATCCACGCAAAGGTAAACATACAAACACGATTACAGTATTTCCAGTGTATTGGGCTGAATCCGACCTCTCCCCCCACCCCCCACCTCCCTTCCAACTGTTGTGGCATTTTAAAGGATTATCTGACAGTTGTTTTAGGGGTGACTCTAAATTGTCCCTGGGTGTGTCTGAGAGTGAATGGGTGTATGATTGAGGCCCTGCGACGGACTGGAGACCTGTCCGGGGTGTACCCCGCCTTCGCCCTTCAGTAGCCGGGATAGGCTCCGGCACCCCGCGACCCCGAAAGGGATGAAGCGGACAAGAAAATGGATGGATGGATGGATGGATGTTTTAGGGGTTGCTCTCACCAAGCTAATTAGCGCCGGTACTGGGCGGTAGAGCAGCGCTTTTCTTCACGCGGGTGAAGCTCTGAAGCTCAGAGGTTTACATTTAAATGTAAGTCTAGCTTTAGTGTTTAAGCATGACGTTTGTAAAGTTATAAATCGATGTTGTTTCCGAGTGCTATCAGCTCCGCTTCTTTAGATCAACAATCAGTCACCGTTTTAATCTCCAACTCTATCACGTCTTACATGACAACAGCGCCCTCTATCGGCTGGCGGCG
>NC_050522.1:3584229-3584467 GCF_002922805.2 Oryzias melastigma | reverse complement strand
TTGACTACCTCCTCTGTTAATGTTCAGACATTTATAATAAGGCTGATGCTATTTACACACATTTACATGTGGCCAGCACAGAATGTGATGGAAATTCATGTTTTGTCCACATGTAATACGTGCAGCCAAGATCCTGTTGCTGCATTTCTGGCACGCATTTTAAGTTTGTCAAAGGTTGGATTTTTTTTGTTGGCCGCACACATTTAAACTTTTAAGTTAAAGTCCCATTAACTAACAT
>NC_050522.1:3563041-3583517 GCF_002922805.2 Oryzias melastigma | reverse complement strand
AGTCCCATTAAGTCTCACGCTCCTAAATGTGTGAAATGTGTTCTCCACATTTGACCCATCCCCTGGTGGAGCCGTGAGCTGCAGAGACTGCCGCACTCAGGAAACATTTGCGTGTTTAACCTTAACCATAATCCTAACCTTAACCCTTTACTCTGGGTCTGTGCGACCAAGAAAAAAGTTTAACACTGGTTGCATGTTTTTTTGAAAATTACGTACAAATAGACACGTTCTTATTGGAAATGGGATGGAATTATAATTGTATAATTATATTTATTTTTTCTTTTAGTTTGTTTTAAGTTGTTGCAGCTGAATTTGCAGACATGACAAGTTTGGAAAGCAAAGTGAAATAAAATATTTTATTTTTTTACAAATTAGTAAAATCTTTGCGTGTTACTCATATGATTGTACTTAGTAAATTTCATTAAAATGCTTTACCTTTATTCTATATTTTTGTCGACTAAATATCTACTGTAATTTAGTCGACTAAAATTTAATTAAAATTATTTTTTTTTTACTTTTCACAGAAGTTTATTTCAAAATAAAAGACACCTTGTCATAAATGACCATCTCAAAGCAGCAAAAGTAGTGGTAACAGGTGTAATGTCAGTGATTAAATAAAGTTAATTTTGTTGTTGTTGGTGCATCTCTGCCAGAAATATAAATCTAACAAACAAATCTGAGCTAATCAAGTGACCGCTGACATATTTTTTGTGATACGCACTGTCCGTCGACTGATTGTTGAGTTAAAGTTTGACTTAGTTTACTTTTTTTCCCCTTTAACACTTTCTCACTTCTTACTTTATAGCTACTTTTTAATATTTAGAAACATTTTGATTTCTCTGTAACAAAAGAGCCTGAGTGGAGGGGTAGAAGAGCCACATGTGGCCCCGGAGCTGCAGGTTACAGACCCCTGGTTTAGACATTAGAACAGCTGTACTGTTGTAACTCTTAAAATAGGATACATTTGGGTAAATATTTGCATTTTAAAGATGAAAATACTCAGTTTTTGACAAATAAATTATCATTTTAAGGCATATTTTTTAAGTATTTTCCAAAATACCTAAATATGAGGTACTAATTTAATTTAGTCTCAAAAGACATCACAACTTAATTTAATCATGTACTCTTTATTTACATCCTTGTTTTGAGAGAGAGCCAGAGTAGTTGAATCTCTGCGTTGTTGTGATCAGTGTCATCTGACACCATCCATGCTGCTCTCCTGTCTCCCTTCAATCAAACATCTGCTGCTCCTCCCAACAATTTGAGACAAACTCTAAACCAGAATTGGTGACTCCCACAGAATTAGCCGGTACTGGAGTTTTCCCCGAGGCCCCTGCAGCTGCTCTGACAACAATACCTTATTATCAAGACATAATTGGGCTGCTCCACACCTCGCTACCCCCCCCCCACTCCGCTTGCTAGCGCCTCTGTGGAATTGTCGGAGATGAGGCGAAGCTTTGCCTTGTGTCTTCTTCTGTCGTACAACAAAATCAATGGTGTGTAAATGAAGGTCAGTGACCCTGAATTCAGCGACATCGCCACGCTTGCTGTGATTATACACGTCCAAATGAGTGTTCAATAAAAACACTGACATAGAACACAGCGTCCAGGGATTGGACGGAGCTCAGTGATTACAGGATCCTGCTGCTGGTGGCCTTTGCTAAGATCCTGGGAACGCCTCGACACCATGAGGGTAAATGTAGCCCTGCAGCGCAGTGTGTGGTTTCTTCCTGCTGCCCTGATGGCTCTGGAAACGTCCTGCTCGTCCCTGACAGACCTGTGCAGACCGGGCTGCAGGCCTGGAAGAGGCTGCTCCACGCTGAAAGGGATTAGAGCGATTTGTAAGTGCACTGGCGCACTCCTTCATGTCAGGATTGCAGCAGCAGCTCGAGGGCTCCGGCACTCTTCTTCTGTAGGATTTTTTATGGCACGTTTAATGGTTTTTTTGGCCTCTTTTCCCCGCCATCCTGCTGAGGCTAATGTGACTCACATAAGCAGCGTTTCAAAACTCCTGCCTTTTATGTCCCTCTGCAAACGTGCAGCTGGATTTGCTGTCAACTGTGGATTATTTTCTCTACGGGGTTGAGATGCTCCCCTGCGGCAGAGTGGTTACACGGGCAGAAAATGGTGCTCTCCATTCTTGTTGTATTGTTGTTTCATGAGGAAATCTGCATTTAATTACAGTTGAGGTGTATTATGTTGAGTGGGGGCAAACCAGTTCTCTTTATTGTAATTTCCCACATCTACACATGCTGAAACACTTGTTTAAAGGCTGGAACTGAAAATCTGAGCGGGCTGTTGCAGTCTGCATGTCTGGGGATGACGCACAATTCTCTGTATTTCCTCACTGTGGTCCACCTTTATCCCATGAATATATGTGCATCCAGGAAAACTGATTTGTTTCCTTTCAGGAAAAGCGCTCCGAGCCGTCACTCTCCCAGCGGTGTGATTACAGCCTTCAACTGTGAACATGCAGTGAGCAGCCGAGGGTCACACACATCCTTCCAGCCTTTCATTATTCATTGCTCTCCTTCTCTACCACATTCGTTCCTTCAGGAAGTCATCTCGAAAGCGTTGAAAGCCTATTTCCTGCTGGACGATGTGTGTGTGGGGGGGGTGGATGTTCGGTAGGGGGAGGGGGGTATTGTGAGGAAATCCTGACAAACAAAAGGAAGATGCAGCCTTTCTCCAAACTGCAGGCGTGTGCACTGATAGGAATCACAGCATTCTTGTTCATTCATACAATCTAAATCCCCCCCCCCCTTACACACTCTCCCCTCAGAAAGTATAAGGCCTGGTCAGCAAGCTCGGGTTGACAGATTCTGCTTGTGTGCGCAGCTATAAGCAGGAAAACTGATGCATCATGGGACTCCGCTTAGCCTAGTATAACAATAGAAGCGAGCAGAAAACACTGTAAACGAGAAGTCTTTATAATGTTTCACCTTCAGCATCTCCATCAGATTTCTATACTAATCCACACTGTAAATGAGGTCTACAGCAAATACCCTGTTTTGATTCCATGTATGGAGTGAAAGTTTGTCAAAAGTCAAAAAATGAAAAGTTGCTGTTAGAACAAAAAAAACATGATTCTAAGAGAAAGTACTGTGGATACTGTAGCCTGAGAGTTACCATCTGGACACGATCAGGCTTTATTCATTTATTTGTATCAATATGCAAATAAACACACAAAGAAAGTAAACAGCATGTTCATGTATACTTTATTTTGATTACATGTTTCTTTACAGAATTTCTGCAAAATGATGCACTTTAATTTTCAATTTATATTTTTGCATCCAGTAAATGTCTTACACTCTAAAAAGTTGTCATTTGTTACATTTAAAATTTTTTGTTTTTATCAAATTACATTTTTAAGTTTAGTAAACATCAACTCAAATTTGTAATTTGATGTAAACTAATAATTTTTTTTTTTTTGTTTGGAACGGACGTAAAAGAAGAAGAGGGAGTGGTGGTGGTGGTGGTTAATGCTTTTCTTAATGGTTGCCTATACTGGAAATATTAGTTAATGTAAGTGCAGCTTGCTTGTTGGCTTCATTTCCACAAGTCCAGCTTCTGGTTCTGTACCATAACAAGTTCTGAGGGAACGAGGTCTCAGTTGAAGGAAGCACAAACACGGATGTTTTTGGACATCAAAGCCTGAGTAGATTCATGCTTTTAAAGCAAGTTTTCCTTGTTTGTCCTCTTGAAAGAATCATTAAAAACCAAAACAAACTTTTCTGATCCTGGAAGATCTGAAAACTCTTCATGACGCTATCTTCATGTTGTATGTATGCGGGGACGGCGCAGCAGCAGTGTTGTGATGGGCTTGAATCATGGGTGGAAAGCAGCACTGATACAACTTTAAAACACCAAACAACCGCATTGCTGAGGCCAAACACAATTTTTCACTCAGTGAAAGTGCCGCCATGTCTCATAGTGTATCTTTTACTGCACTTATGCTCCATTCCTGCCTGCATGATGATGTACTCAAACTTTCCTGCAGCCATTACGCACACGTCCTCACAAATATCCCTTTTCAACGTTCCTGTCCAGTCTCTAAAACAAACAAACAAACAAACAGTGGAGCCTGTTTTCTTCCATCTGTGGACTAAAAGGAGGAAAAATAAATGTCTGATGGAGATACAAATAGCTAATAGCTGAGCTGTCAAACTGCAGGATAAAGTCCTAAAAGGGGATATTGATCTGTCAGAAGTGAGTGAATCCATTCACTCTCTGATCTTTAGGATCTGACTTCTCCCTGATGGTGCGATGGAACAGATGTGGGGATTGTGGTGCCGTCACATGTGTGTAAGTGTGCTTGTAGTGCAGGTAGTGTGGAGACTTGAAGGTAACTGATAGCCCTTGTTAGCCAGTTTCTGGTTGGTGAACCAGACAACAGCATGGATCTGATATCCATCAAAGTCACATTGAAAACAATCAGATGATATGATACACCGTGCACAGACCGCAGGACGGATCAGGCGAAGGGACCGCCGACATGCTCCTGGGCGCAGGCTTGCTGCGGGATCCATTATCACTCTTTAGAGGATGTCACCTGCCATTTTACTCTGCTCACAATATTGATCCTTTTGCACCAAATTTAGAGGAGACCACTGAAGGTGACACTTAAACACCAGGAAAAAGGCCAGGGCTTAATCCTTTTCTTTTGCAAATGAGCTCTTAGATGAGTTTATTGAATCCCTGGACTGAACACGCCGCCATGTATCATGTTCCCGCCAAGTCTTAATGGTCTCATCGTTTCTGAGGTGCCATGTGAGAATGCAAGGGTCCCTCTGTGTCTGCAGAAACGGAAAAGTTGATTTCTCACCCATTAATCACTTTAATGGATCCACTGCAGACAAAGTGACACGGCACGGGCAATCGGCGCAACGTCATCCGATCAATCTGGGAGGAAAATCCACACAAAGAGATTTTTAATGAACAGCACATTTTTAAAAGCACATGTCAGGCCTGACGGTTCTAATGCACATCACAGAGTCACATGTCACCTGACCTTTTGTTTTCACTAACTTGACGGAATGATCTCCTTTTCTGATCAATTGGGACCAGCCTTTGTTACTTTAGTGAAGTGTCAAATCAAAGATGTTGTTTTATCGCTGGCCAAACGTGGTGTAGTGGTCAGCACTCACAGTAAACAGATCCTGGATCAAATCCTTGCCAGGACTTTTCTGAGTGCAGTGCATGTTCTTCACATGCATGTGTGGTTTCTTCCCACAATCCAAAAACATGAATCATCGGTTCATTGGTGTCTCATTGGTGGGAATGTGAATATGAGTGAGTGTGTGGCCCTGCAACAGAATAGCGCCCTCTCCAGGCAGGGTGCAGGGTGTACTCCAGCTCTACCCAACCGTAGCCAGAACAGGCCACCCCATGATGTTGCAAGGGATAAAGCAGGTTAACAAAATGGATGGATGGAGACTCCGGCCCCCTCCCACAGTCCAAAAACCAACTTTAAAGGTTTATTGGTGAACTGTCCTTGGTTGTGTGACTGTGTGGAAACCTGCTCAGGCTAAACCCCGCCTTCATTTGAGAGCTAAAATAGGCTCCAGCAGCCCTGACCCTAAAAGTGATTTGCGTTTAGGAGACAAATTTGTTTTTATTCCTTTCCTCAAATCAAGAATTTATATTGAATTGTTTTTGCTAGTTAGATTTGTTATTGGGCTTTTTTTTGAAGGGTAGACAAACACAAAATTAACTTTTTTTGCTGTATACCTCTATAATTAGGGCTTTCAAATTGCTGTGTGTTGTGAAAATTTCAAATGAACTTGTTTTATTCCGGAAATGATAGTCTAATGTTTCATTCACAGTGGAAGTGGCAGGTCGAGCACGTTTGCGTCTACAGCCTCTCTTTTGATGCTGGTCAAATTTACTGCTTATTAGGGATGTAATGATTGAGTCAAGCCACGATTCGATTCAAGGTTTTAAGGTCATAATTTTTATTTTTTAAGATTTTTTTTTCTCAACACAATGAATTAAACGTATTTTAAGGCCAAGCATGTTTTCTTTTTGCCCCTTAGATCAGACTGTTTCTATTTTCCTACTAAAAGAAAGGATTCAATACATATAAACAATTATACATAATCTTGAAATGATCACAAATCCTCTCACACTCTCATCAGGCTGTGCTCCACATGTGACGGACCTCACTCGCGCTCCTCACATTGAAGTGCCATCCATCCATTTTCTAAACCACTTTGTCTCTTTCGGGGTCACGGGGCTGCTAGAACCTAACCCGGCTACTGATGGGGGAAGGCAGGACACACCAGGACAGAACGCCTGTCTACCACACATGCACGGAGAGAGCATGCAAAATCCATACAGAAAGATCATCACAGATGATGGTTCTGTTTCAGGTCCCCCAGCCGGGACTTGAACCGGGGACCTTCATATTGTGCAGCTAACCACTTCTCCACTGTTAAGCCCATTCATTCATCTCATTTAAATTTGCATACATGACTGTTTTGGCGGGTTTTCTGCCAGGCTAGTGCTAATTTTTATAAATGGTTAAAAAAAGTTTTTTCTTTTAAAAATCTTTGTCTTCTTTAGAAGATTTAAGTTAGAGAAACAGTTCAAAGTGAGAAGAATGTCAGCTTTGTGATGAAGTAAAATAGAAAAGCAGCAGCAAAAACCAAATGACATATCAGTTACCCCAATGCAAATAAATGGGTTAATTAAATAATTCAATTATTTGACACCTTGTGACAGACATAGCTGTTGCCTTCGCTGATTGTTTGTTACAGGAATGTGTTGCACATTGTTCCCTCATCTATCGGAGGCAATGTGTTCCGTAAATAACTTGCAATAGATGAAATCTGTGAAGTGAGATTACAGATGTCTTAGGGCTGTAAAACTCCTTCTACAAACTAATTTTCTCAGACAGGCATGGATATTTACATGCCTTTCTCTCTTGTATAAGCTCTAAAAGTTCAAACCTTCATAGAAAATAAGTCCAGGATTATAGAATGGAAACAAAGAACTGCTCATGATCTTAGTGTGTATTCAGACTGGACACATTTGGTCTACTTAAAGTGAGCCAGAGTTTTCTTCCCCTGATAATCCGAAACAAAGTTTCAGTCTGAATACGAGCAAGCACACTCTGGTCTGGGACCAGGAATTTCTCTCAGATTCATCTTTTGAGGTGGTCTCAACTTGTCTCAGATCAGAGTAAACTTGGATTTGCTCTGAGATTCCTCACTCTCAATACGGTCCTTGCTGGGACCAGAACAACTGAACCAAAGTGGCCACCATAGTCGTCATTAGCGGACAAACATGTAACAGTGATGCAACAGCAACTCGTTGAAATGGGTTTGGATGAAAGCGGGTTCATAAAAACAACTTTTAAAGTGATGCACATTGCTTCTTACACTGTTTTCCTAATTCATAAATCATAGACGCTTATCACCATACTTGGTAGCCGTAGCGTTCTCAGTAACTGCCTTACAGCATGCCTTCACCGTACCAACGTAGACGTAAAAAGTTTTGAACCTGGCCTTCATAAAGATGTTAAAAAATGAAAAGATGTTCAAAAATGACTAGCGAAATAAAATGTTTAAACACGTGAAATATCCTGGCAAGGATTTACAACGAACAGCAATTCCATGTGTCATGTCCGCCCCACCTCTCACCTCAGTGGACCTGCCTGCTGTGTGGAGCGATCACGCTTGATGAGAATCACCTGGTCCTGTCCCTTCATAAGATCACTCCTGTTGGCTCCTCGTTGCCGGAACGTCTCAGCTTCTCTGCTAAGAGATTACGTCCAGCCGCCTCGCCCACTCGGCACCGTCAGCCATCTCGTCTGCTCGGCGCTGTCCCTCGGCAAACTCCCTCGCCTCGTCTCAAGCTTCGTCTCAAGCTTCGTCCCAAGCTTCATCTCAAGTCTCGTCTCAAGCTTCGTCTCAAGCCTCGTCTCAAGCTTCGCCCCAAGCTTCATCTCAAGTCTCGTCTCAAGCCTCGTCTCAAGCCTCGTCTCAAGCATCTTCTCAGCTGTCATCTGCTCATCAGCAATCCAGAGTATTCTCCACGCCTAATTCCTCAGACCTCCAGTTTCCTCACGTCTCTGCCACTTCCTGCCTCCTTCGCATTACCCGGCGCTGTGGTGACGTCATTCCCCCCCCCAAAGAACTTGCGCCACCTGCTGGCTTGGAGGAGCTCCTACACAATTCGTCACCATTGCCATTGACTGTTTCCCGGTGACAATAAAAGCTCATTCTCCTCACTCTGGGTCTGCTCCTTTTGGCTGTCCAAATACATCACCCTGACACCATGTCTCTCTTTTTGTTTTGACTCGCCCCATAACTGCTGGCCAATGACTGAAGAGATTTTTAGTCACATGGTTTTGTTTACGGGGCTTGGTCTGGAAAACAATGCTAGACTGCAGTCTGAACGCGGACCAAACACAAGGTTGGAGACTCGATCCGGAAGAAATGATTTTCCCAGTCTGAATACACCCTAAGATCTATGAAACTCTGACAAGCGGAACACGTTCTATACTTGAGATTGACTGAAAAATCTACCGCCAATCAAGATGCAGACGCAAGACTTAAACACCTTCAGTGGGATTTCCTCTCGCACTTCCAAAGTTATGGAAAGACTATGGCGCTCGCATCGGAGCCGTAACACTAGTGGTGTAAGCCTGAACCCTGGTTTAATCAGAGAACCTGTGCAGCAAGGAGAGAATGTTGCAGAGTTGAACGCAGATGGAAGAGGGACAAGCTGCAGATTTCTTTTCAAATGCTGATCATGGGATCACTGTCTTACTTGATTTATTTGCTGCATTTGATACAGTAGATCATGAAATCCTGCTATCAAAGCTCCAGAATGTGGTGGGGGTTGGTGGTGCCGCTCTCAACTGGTTCAAATCATACCTGGCAGACCGAACCATGAGCGTGAATCTTTCTAAATTTACCGCAGACACAGCTCCACTGTCTTTTGGGGTCCCACAGGGCTCAATTTTAGGACCGCTTCTGTTTTCCCTCTATCTACTTCCTCTGGGCTCTATCATACAGAGACATGGAGTGTGTTTTCATTTCTATGCTGATGATAGCCAGATTTTACTCTCAATGTACAAGAACGGCTCCTCCCTTAAGTAGTTAATGTCATATTAACATGAAATCAGAGCATGTTTGGAGAGCAGCTTCTTGAGTTTTAATAAGAATAAACTGAGGGGATGGTAATTGGCCCTTGCAACCGCTGTGACCGCTCTACTCTATACCTGAGACCCCTGGCTCCACATTTTAAACAATGTTGGTTTTATTCTGGATAGTGATTTTAAGCTGGACCGTCACAGCAATTCTGTGGTGAACAGAGCTTTTTCCATCTGAGGCGGTTATCTGCATTGAAACCATTTTGAACTGTGCAGGACTTTGAGACAGTGATCCACGCTTTTATTACATCTCAGCAGGATCCATTCTCTTTTATTCGGGGTTAGCCAGTCCTTTCTTTCACGGTTACAGCTGGTTCAAAACGCTGCTGCTTGTATGTTGGTCATATATTGGTTGGAGCATGAAAGAGAGAACCCATCACACCCATCCTGTATTACCTCCATTAGCTGCCTGTCTGTTTTAGGATTCAATTTAAGATTTGTTTTTAAATCTTTGAATGGTCTGGCCCTATCTTACCTCTCAGAGCTTCTCTCTCTCTACACTCCTCGCCGGTGCCTCAGGTCTGCTGATCAGCTTCTCCTGAGGTCTAAGAGGAAGTGTAGAGGTGATCCAGTCGTTTCCATCTGTGCCCTGAAGCTCTGGAGTGCTCTGCCTTTTAACATTTCTGATGCGTCATCTCTGTCTATTTTTAAAACTAAGAGAAAAACCAATTTTTACAGTCAAACTTTTAAAGTTCCATGAAACTCTGATCTGTTTTTACTGTTTTTACTCTCTTTTAACTCTGTTTTTATCCTGTTTTTGCTGTGTTGGTTTTTAGTGGTTTGTATGCTTATAGTTTATCTATTAGTGTTCTTGACGTTTTAATCTACAGCGCTTTGTAGCAGTCTGGCTGTGCTAAAGCGCTTTATAAATAAACTTGATTTGTTTTGAGATGTCTCAACCCATCATTCCATTGCTTAGTTCATTTTGACTTTGGCTTCATGGACAATTGAGAATGCATGTAGGACGAGTGACTTCAGTCATCAAACATTATCAAAAAAAAGATCAACCTTTGCTGTTTTGACTCTTTCTTCAACATAACAGAACTTTTACTAAACAAAGCGTTCCATTTTGTTACCAAAGCACTGCAAAGTAACAACTGTGCACATGTCTGCTGTAGTTTCTCTGAGACAGAGCTGTTCCTTCTTTACAGCTACAGCAGGACTTAGTGTTCAAACTTCATTTCCCATGATCCCCAGTTCTTCACACCTTAGCATCACTCCTGCACATGATTTGGGCCAGCAGGAGCAGTCTAAACTGTTGCTCTGGTACTGCCTACGATCTAAGTGTTTAGAACATCATTCCACCTGGATCATGAAAGCCCTTCACCTGCGCTTGAGGAAAATATTCACAAATAGACACTTTACACCTCAGCTTCCCAGAATGTCACCGTCAGACAACTTTAAGCAGCTTTCAGTTGCTGTTTTCTGAAGCCGGCTGACACCTGTCTTCTTAATTAAAGACATAAATCAGCCTCTCATACTCCTAAAATATGCTGAAGTAATGTAGCTGCAGCTTCACAGGATCTATAATTATTGCGGTCACATCCAGCAGAGGAGGAGGAAATACGATGTTCCCCTCTTCTCCTTCCCCTTTTGCAGCAATCCTCTGCAACCCAATAATCCCTGGGAGAGCACGGAGCTGTGAACGCATCAACACAACTATAGCATCCAAACTTTCCAATCTCAGGCATCAGTGTTCTGACAGCTGCCTGCACTAATTAGCCATCAAAGGCCTCCTTTTCCAGCAGCAGCTAACACCGGTTCAGTTTCATCGCTGCTGTCACGCCGAGTTTGCACGTGTCTCGTTGCTATCGGCAAAACTCTCCATCGGTAGAGGAGGTGAAGATCAAACATGAAGCAAAGCCGTTGGTGCCGTCAGGAAATCTGTCATGCTGTGAGGGGGGGCTCGGCGGTCCTGCACAGGCTGCACTATCACACTTTTACAATGATGCATGGAAATGGTGGCAGCGATGGGAACTCAGTGGCATTAAATCTGAAGCAGCAAGCTTCGACTTCGGGTAAGAGCTGCCACTTTCTATAAAACAGTCCACAGGCAATCCCATTTATTATGTAAATAGTGAGGAACAGATCCAGTCCTGCTTTAGTTCTCATAGCTCTGCTCTGCTAATGAAAAAAACAATACATTTAAATAACCTTGAATTCTTGCTGCACAAGTGTGAGAGGTCATGGCATCAACTTTAATGGTTTCAAAGGGTTTTTCTGTGACGCCACATTCAGTTTGCGTCACAGAGCTGTGCGTCCCTTTCATGATTCCAGGCTGCAGAACCTGTCAGTGCTGCTATTAGATGGGTGACTTCACGTCCCCCTCGGTCTGCCATTATCCTCATAAACGTCATGCCCGGCCACCAGTTTCACTTGGCACATTACAATGTGTTGACAAATCAACTCATCAGAGCCTAATGGGTCACAACAACATGGCATCAGAAGAAAAAATGGTGTTGCACAAGAAAACCAAGCATCACATCCATGAAGCGCCTTTTTCCGAATGCTGGGACAAAGGAAACACTTCTGAACAACAAATAATCATTTTAATGAAATGAAGACAAAATTAAAAGAAGAATAAACCGTCTTCCTATCTGGGACGATTCCGTGGACTCAGCTGGATGGCGTGGTGTGGTTGGGGAGGTTTGTACGGTGGCCCTGAAGGGCAAATCACACCAACAAACAATTTAATGGACACAACAATTAAAAAAACAACAAAAATAAAAAATTGCAACTTAGAAATTAGGAACAAATTTCCAGCAACCAAAAGAAATATCATGTGATTTTTTTCCCCATAGAATTTCATATTTTGTCTTTACATAAATCATTCATTTGGTATTTTTTTTTCAACACAAAGGACACTTTTTTGTGCTAAAGTTTCTGAATGGATGTCCATTACCTATGCCTATTTCAGCCTTGCTTTAGGAGCATTTTCAAATGTTCCTACAGCAAGTTTCCACAAATCAGCAACTTTATTTGATTGCATCTTAATTCTCTGTAAAATGTTTAAACTTAGTGATGAAGATTTTCACTTTAACATCAAAGTGGAGGCTATCAATGTCTGACTTTTAAGGTGTGATGGATACATAAAGCAAAATAAAATGAGACAACCATCATAAAACTGGTATTTCCTAAATATAATATAAATGGGAATCCACCATGTTCCCAATTTTATTATCTATCTGTGTGAAATAATTGAGTCTGTGTCAAAGCAGATTCTGCTTCATGAGAAGAACTGTTGTAATAATTCTGTATGTGGAGGAAAACTCCTGGTTTTGTCTGTAAACAGCAGCCTTCTTCTCTGAAGTCGAAGGCTCTTCTTTGGTTTCCTCACTGAATCTTTTTTCCCCAAAGAAATGTTCCAAATACTTTTTATCGTATGGTTTCTTTTAGCTTTTTAGATAGCAATCTAGGAAGCCACACAGGTAGCTGCTTTAAAGAGTTCTAAACAGGGAAGTTGGAGGCTGACTCCACCCACAGCTGAAATGTGAAAATCCAGTCAGAGGGGCGGGGCTGGGGAACAGGACTGTTCTCATTACTGGAGGCTGCAGATCGTGACGGAGGACTTCTGAAATAATGTGGGACTTAAATGGTTTGACCAATCACAAATGACAACTGTAATACATCAATTCAACCTGTAGGGGCAGCACACATTCAGGTTTTGACTATAGTTTCATGAATTAAACAAGTTTATTTTAATTTGTCAATAATGTGGGAATTACCAACAGACAGCACTTTTAGCCCCATTTATGGAGGTCAATGGGAAAAAAAAGTTAATTTAGAGTTTGATTACTCAGACTCTTGATTACTCTTTACATGACAAAGACAGATGTTGTGAACAGAATACGGCAGCAAAATAAACGTCCTGCAGATCAGAAGGTACACAAAACAGAAATAACCTAAGTTAATGCATGTATTTCTTTTTTTTCCGGTCTGCTGAAATGATGGACAAATGTCATCACTGACTGGATGACGATGTTCGTCCATCAATTCAACCAGATGTGAATTAGCACAAAGCAATACTGTATATTCTCTGTACTGATGATAAAACTTCTTTTAGGATGGAGACATTAAAGACACATCTGAAATATCAAACTTCATTATCCAATCAGGGGCGTCCCACAATACCTACTTTTGCTTTCTGAAGCATTTCATTTTTATTTCATTTAATTATTTAGGAAATCTGTGATAGTTTTTGGAATTTTGTTCTAAATTCTAAAATGTAATATTGTTTTTTATTATTTGTTCTGCTTTTTTCATTGTCATTGTGATCTTTAAAATGTTTTTGCGTTAATTGGTTTATTGGTTTGATTGGCACCTTAGGGCCACCATAGACTTGCTTTCACACACGGCACTCTGAAAAGAGAGCCAAACCATAAAGGGAACCAGCCGTCCTAAAGAAGCATGCAGTTCCAACAGCGTTCCAACGGTCAGTCACCTCTGTGCTGTGCCTCCAGTTGAGACTGCCACATTTGCATAAGTCTTCGATTGTAATAATAATAATACATTTTATTTATGTGGCACCTTTCTTGGCACTCAAGGTCGCCTCACAGTACATAAAATCATAAAAACACAACAATAGCATAATAACAAAACAGCTAAATAACAAACACAACAGTGAGTCAACAGTTAAAATTACAGGTAAGTGTCAGGTATTGAATGCACTGCGAAAGAGGTTTGTTTTCAGGTGTTTGGAGAATTGAGAAAGTGAGTCCATATTTTGTAGATCAGTGGGGAAGGAGTTCCAGAGTTGTGGGGCAGAGGTGCTGAATGCTCTACCCCCCATGGTGATGAGACGTGATCGTGGCGGAACCAGTCGGAGGGAGGAAGAAGATCTGAGGGAGCGGGTGGGAGTAGCGACAGTCAGGAGCTCTGAAAGATACGGAGGGGCAAGGTTGTGGAGGGCTTTGAAAGTTAAAATGAGGATTTTGTAGGTGATCCGGTGAGATACTGGTAACCAATGGAGCTGCTGTAGGACAGGTGTAATATGCTGAATGGAGGGGGTTTGAGTTATTATCCGAGCAGCTGAGTTCTGAACCAGTTGAAGCTTACGGAGGTTTTTTGAGGAAGTCCAGAAAGAAGGGAGTTACAGTAGTCAATCCAGGATGTGACGAGACTGTGGACCAGGACAGCTGTGGAGTGAGGGGTGAGAGAGGGACGGAGACGACAGATGTTGCGGAGATGAAAGTAAGCGGTCCGGGTGATGTGGTTGATGTGGGCTGAGAAGGACAGAGTGCTGTCAAGGATGACACCCAGACTCTTAACCTGAGGGGAAGGGGATATGGAGGAGTTGTCGAGGGAGAGAGAGAAATTACAGTTTTTACTGAGAATGAATTTTGTGCCAACGATGAGAAGCTCAGTCTTATTGCAGTTTATTTAAGAAAGTTTGCTGTGAACCAGGACTTGACTTCAAGTAGACATTCGGAAAGGGAGGAAGGTGGAAAAGTGGAGCCAGGTTTGGAGGAGATGTAGAGCTGGGTGTCATCCGCGTAGCAATAAAACTGGACGTTGTGCTTCCGAAAAATGTAACCGAGGGGGAGAAGGTAGATGATGAAGAGCAGGGGCCCCAGGACAGAGCCCTGGGGCACACCTGTGGTGACGGGGGCCACGGGAGAGGTGAATGATTTTAACTGGATGAACTGGGCGCGACCTGAGAGATAGGACTGGAACCAGCTGAGGGGTAGGTTGGTGATGCCAATATTGGAAAGTCTGTCCAGAAGGATGGGGTGGGAGATGGTGTCAAACGCCGCACTCAGATTTAGCAGGAGGACGATGGAGATTGAACCGGCGTCTGCGGCAAGGAGGAGGTCGTTGGTGATCTTGAGGAGGGCTGTTTCTGTACTGTGGAGGGGGTGGAAAACAGACTGGAGCTGTTCATATAAATTGTTGCTGGAGAGATGAGCACGGAGTTGGTTGGCAAAAGTTTTTTCCAGAATTTTTTAGATGAATGGGATGTTTGATATAGGGCGGAAATTGTTGAGGTTGGAGGGGTCTGAACCAGGTTTTTTTTAGTATGGGGGTGACAACTGCTGATTTGAGAGCAGAGGGGACAGTTCCAGTCTTGAGAGAGGCGTGAATGATGCTGGTGATGAGTGGGGACAGAGAAGGGAGAGCAGCCTTGACCAGAGCAGTGGGTATAGGATCAAGCTGGCAGGAGGAGGTGTTGGATTTGTTAATAAGTTCAGTAATTTGATTAACTGACGGGAGGTTAAAATCAGAAAATAAGTGTAGTGGGGGAGTCAGAGCAGCAGGGATTGTATTTTGGGTTAAGGAAGGCTGAAGTTGCTGGTGGATTCACTCAATTTTGGATGTGAAAAATGATTCCAAGGTGATATAAAAATCTAGGGAGTACAGGTGGGGGTGAGTGAATTTGGGCATGTTGTTGTTTTGGAGAGGAGAGAGAAAAGGGCTTTTGTGTTTCCTACTGAGGAGTTTACTAGACCAGAGAAATAAGTGATTTTTGCCTTGGAGATGGAATCATTGTAATGATAAATATGGTTGGTGTACATTTGCTTATGGACAGTTAGACCGGTTTTTCTGTATAATCTCTCCAGTTGTCGTCCTTTGGCTTTAAGTTGTCTGAGATTGGAGGTGAACCAGGGTGCAGAAGTGGTGAAAGTGATGGACTTGGATTTAAGTGGAGCAAGATTGTCCAGGAGATCTTGGAGGTTACAGTTGTAATATGACAGTGGTTCATCTGGAGTGGAGTCAGTGGGGGGGAGGCTGTTGATAAGTGAGGATAAATTGTCCAGGTTGATGTCCTTAATTTTCCAGAAAGTGATTGTACGTGGAAGGTTGGGTTTGGGGAGAGAGATGTTAACTTTAAAGGATAATAGCATGTGATCTGAAGAGGGGAAAATATCCGGTTTACAGTCCAGAGGGGAAACACCTGAATAGCAGAAAAGGTCCAGTACATGTCCATTTTTATGGGTGGGGAAGTTGACATGTTGATGGAGACCAAAGCTGTCCAGGCAGGATGTGAAATCTTTAGTGAGGGTGTTGCTGACACAGTCCAAGTGGATATTAAAATCCCCCAGAATTATTAAATTAGGTGACAGTGTGGAGAGGTGAGTTACAAAAATCAGAAAAATCCATCACAAAATCCTTATTTGGTTTTGGGGGCCGGTAAATGGTGGTAACAACAGGTAGCGTTGGTCCAGATATCTGGCATACAGTTGCCTCGAATGATTGACAGGTGGGGATAGTCACGGGCACGACCCTCCAGTTCTCACGGAAGATCATAGCAAGCCTTGACCAGAGACAGGATGGTCCACACAGAGTTGATCCACATAGTTGCAGACGTGAGGGGAAACCAGCAGGCAGGCTAGCTCACACTCAGAACTGAATGTTGGTCTGAACCAGACGTGATCAGATCCCGGTGACAGACCACAAGTTGGTGGAAAAAAATGGTAACAAATAATAATCCATGACTTGGCCACAAAAACAAGGTCCAGTGTCTTACTTTAAATTGGCTTAATTGCAATCCAGGGGATCAGTGGCAGCCAGAGATGCGCCAGCGTTCACCCACCCTGGAAGTGATCAGATCTTTGTTTTCATTCTTTAATCCTGGAGTTATTTTTCTAAGAAGGTTTGAACTTTGAGAGTTTAAGCAAGAGAGAATAGTGTAAAATTGTTCATGTCTAAGAAAAGTGGATAAAGTCAGAAGTTTTACAGCTTTAAAGGGGGCATACCATAATTTTCTTCATCTTTTCAGAGTACACTATATACAGTATATGATCTTATATCACCTTCGAAACACTAAAAAACTAATTATTTATTTAACTCACCACACTTGTCAGGTCTCGCGATATTACAGCATGCTCCGCCTTGCAGCCAAAAAAAGAGAGTTATACTTGTTCCGTTTGTTTCAAGTTCAGACTGAGGATTCTCAGAGTGAACCCAAGTTCAGTCCAATTGGAAACGAACCGATGCCACCTCTAAAGATGGGTCAGAGAGCAGTTTCTGGTACAGGAAGGTAGTTATCCTTGCCAGGATACACATTAGCTGTGTCCAAATTCGGGTTCTGCGTCCTCCCTGGGCTGCATTTGTCGGCCGGTGACGTCACAACGCCACGACAAGTGCTGTCCAATTTCAACGACTGCTTCTAATGCGGCCCACGAACGCAGCCTTCCTTTTCCCAAATTGAAGGATCGTTCTGGTGTATCCTACTATGCTGCCCGTATCCCAAGATGCATTGCAGTCGACCCTGAAGATTTCTGGCAACAATGGCGGACGTTGATGTGGGACGCGGAGTCGGGGAAAAGTTAACTTTAAATGTAAATAAAAACTGTAATCTGATAAGCTTATGGTTTTGATGATTAACAAAAAACATTTTAAAGTTATTTTGATCTGAAATGTTAAAACACAAGTGCTTATATAGCGGTCTCGGCCCGTATGCTAGATCCTGCTGCTGTTCTTCGGTTGTTCGCTTTTGTTCTTTCTTGATGTTAATGAAAAATTTTAAAAACCTAATTTTATATCCTTTTAGGGACCAAAGAAAAGACAGCAGTAATTATAAAGCTCAGGGGTGAAAATGAGGATCTTTTTACTGGCGCCAAATTTTCATATGATTATGTAAATCGTACATTTATATACGTCTTCATCATAATAGAGCCGGGGTCACCGACCCTGTTCTTCGTGAGCTCCACTGCCCTGCTTCAGTAATTCCTGATTAGCTGGATTGGATGAGCTCCGTTTCTGATTGACTGAACACACCTGATCAGGTGAGCAGAAGTAGCTGAAACAGGTTAAGCTGCTAAACAAACAGGGCAGGAGCTCAATAACAACAGAGTTGGTGACCATTACTGAAAAGTTGAGTGTTTTTGTGTTTTAATGTGAAATCCTTCAAAGATTTTCTCGGTATCAGGGCTTCTCTCTCACTCTGGAGGAGGATCTGTTAATACAGACATTTGAAACTGAATAAAAATAATTAGTTTTCTCTAGTCAGTCAATATCTGGTTTCTTCAGTAATATGTATCTCCTGTATGGTCATTATTATTATTTTAATTTATTACTGATTTATGGAAGTTTTTTTAGTTCCATCAGACTCTGATTTTTTTTTAACTCCTGGATTTTATATGCAGATTTTTTTAACCTCTGTTTTTTTCTAAATTTTCTCAACCTCTGAATTTTTATTCTAAATTTTTATTGTGATTTTTACTGTGATTTGTTATTCTGAATTTTCTTAACCTCTGAATTTTTATTCTGAATTTTTATTCTGAATTTTCTTAACCTCAGAATTTTTTTCGGAATTTTTTAACCTCTGAATTTTTATTGTGATTTTTTTTTCAACCCTTGCTTTTTAAACAGCAAAATTTTATGCTCCCAAAAATATTTTCTATCTTAAAAAAATCAGTGTTTTTAATTTCGAGACTTAAATTTTCGACGGGTCAGAAATTCAACATAAAAAAATTCAGAGTCTGATCGAACTTGAAAAAACTTCCATACTGATTTGCCTGCTTTTTAATTCATTATTTAATATATTTATTTATTTTATTCATTATTTTGTGTTAAAAACAAAGATATTTGATAACATTTGAATATTTTAACAGCGATTTTCTTGTGAAAATTCTGATGCGACCCGGCCTCACCCAAACTCTGCCTCCAGTGGCCCCCGGCTAAATTGAGTTTGAGACCCATGCTCTAGACCTAAACAGAGAGGACATGAGGCAGAAGAGCAGAGCGCACGAGAGAGGAGGGAGACTTTTGACTACCTTTAGTCTGCTGGAAAGAATTGCCATTAAAATCCTTAGATGTCTGAGAATAAATAAATGAAGTTTTTATTTGATATATTAAACATGTTTGTTTTTGTTTTGTTAATTTAAATACAGATATAAATCCAACACCATAATTGTCATGAATTAATTGTAACACTTTTATTTCCAACTATTACAATGATGGTCGAAATGGATGGGGGAATTCGACTGAGACCCGGGCTGGAACTTTGTGAGTGGTGATTGGAACATCTTGCAGCATAGTCTACAGAGTTTCTGAATGCATCTTCACCGTAGACTGCATCATCCATCTTCGGACTTTGCAGGGCTGGCTGTCGACGGATGCTGTATGACCAAAAATGATCCATAAATATGAGAATGCATGCACAGTCTTAAAACTTTTGTAAAAAGAAAACTTAAAAAAAATCTCCTGATTATTTAATAACCTGTTACCAGTAATCAAGTTCTGGTGGTACCTCCCCCGGGGCAGAAACCTCAGCAGGTAGTTGGTCCTGCCAGAGATCACCGCTGGTGGCCTCCAAACCAGCTTCCTCCTCATCATCATCACCTCCACATCTTCCTCTGGAGCTTCAGTATCGTCAGCACTGAGGCAGATGTTGTGGAGGATGGCACAAGCTGTGACAACCTGCAATATTTAAATGTATATAAATATATTCCAAAGAATACTGAAATGAAGCTGCAATGTGTTCACTTAAATAAACTATAAAACATCATTATACTTATGTGAACATGAAAATAACAAAATACTTAAACAGGCTTACTACTTTTACTGATTTCAAAGAAAAGTAGGGGAAAATTGTTCAAATTAATTTCTGCTATAAAAGTCACAACATAAAATTAACATTTAATACTTTGTATGATTAAAAAAATAAAAACACGTATTTATTTTGTAGATGTTGTTTTTTTTTATTTTGTAGATGTTTTTCCTTCTCAGAAAAGGTTAGGTACTTATATTAAGTTGCATTTTCTCCAATAACTTGTGAAATAAACACAACTTTAAGAATCTAAAAACCCACAAATTTAGTATTTGTACATTTTACAACCTGTAATGCAGTTGCTAAATAAATATTTCCATTAAACTAGCTAAAGCTAATATGTAAACGAACTTGTAGATGTTTTTTAAGCTCCTCCAAAAGCAAAAGTTAAATAAAAGAAAAAAACTCAGAATAATTTCGAGCTTAATGTTTTTCAATACGTTCACCTCACAGTGGTCAGGCTACAGGAAAGTAGCTCGCAAACTTGCATTTTGTTCAATAAAGTTATATAAAAAAAAAAACAAGGCTAGACCGTCCAAATTCACTGTACTTCACATCTGGTCTACCCGCTTACGAAGAACCCGGCCATCAGCGACCACGAAGGCCAGGGCCTCAGAAGGACACAGCCATTCTGACAGCAGAGGATAACTACCTCAGCAAAACAGCTCCGCGGAGAATGTGGGTGTGTTTTTGTTGTAGTCTGGGGGCGGAGCTTGCAGCACAAACTCTTCCTGTAGGGCAGGGGTCTCAAACTCGCGGCCCGCGGGCCATTTGCGGCCCGCAGGATGATAATTTGCGGCCCCCGTCTTCATATGAAAGATTAC
>NC_050522.1:3548843-3562933 GCF_002922805.2 Oryzias melastigma | reverse complement strand
TATAGAATCCTACTTTGTGGATTTCACCTGGCATGGGTAATTTTAGGAATTTAACCTCCGAACGAGTTAATACTGTTTATGTGTGTATATAAAGTTTAAATAATAACATTCAGAAGGAACTCTGAAGCTTCAGCATTTTTGTATTTAGAGTTTAATGTTGCCGAGGCTATTTCCGACTTCCACCAACAAAAGAAAAGTTAAAACTAACAAAAAAGATTAAATATCAAATCAGAAAGATGTTTGCTCCTCATGTGCTCAGCCACCAGAGCCTGCTCATCCTCAGTCAAAGTAAAGAGATTTAAAGAAATGAAAATCAGCTTGTCCTGATGTAAAATGACACGGTCCTCATTTGCTTCAGAGGTGAGAAGCATCCAGGACCCTGGTGCTGCATGATGATGGCAGTTTTGTCCTCAGGGAGAAGTGAATTAATAGCTGACCTTTAAGTTGAACTCTTTCTTCTGTCCTTCTCTTCATGCTTCTCTCAGGCAGGAATCTGCTCACTTTTCCAAGAAAATTCACCAACAACAACTTAAATGTACTTCAATAAGGAGAGAACTCGAAATGGAACTGAAAGATTAATTGTGAAGTTATTTGTGAAGCATGAATAGAGTCTTTTGGCAGTTGGGCTCTGGGCTGGAGAACTCTTGCTTGCTGATGAACGCTTTGGGCCAAGTAAAAGAGATCCCCCCCTCAAGCGGACCTGCACAAGAGGGAGAGGAAGCTGGAGCAACACTTGGACCAGGTTAAGAGACCCAGAGCCCATACACTGATGGAGGTAAGGCAGGACAGCGCTGATCGAAGAGCCAGGAGGAGAACGGGGTGAAGGAGGGCTGGCGCAATGTCCGGAATGCAGAAGAAAACAAACTCTACTGTATTCAAAGGTAGAAGTTTGATTGTGATTGGCTGTGGAGAAAGTGAGCGCTTCAGCTATTGGCTCCCAATGCATACCAATTGATGACGTGGAGAGTGATGACGAACACCTGCATGCATGAGGGAAATAATAACAATATCTTCCGTATTGAAATTGTGCTAAGCTTCACTTATGTAAATGTACTTACTTTTAAACGTAGATGTGCTTATAATGTATAGAGTATCACACCGTTTAAGCTCTTCATAATGTATATTTTATTTTATCCTTTCTCACTTATTCTGACTGTACCTGTGCTGTTGCATATTGCAATTTCCACATTGTGGGACTAATAAAGGTTTCCTTAATCTTAAAACAAATTAAATTCAGAAGCAAAGACTGAGCAGGAAACAAAATAATCATGTTTATTTGTTCATTCTATTATTTGTGTCAGTTCAAGAAAACTGTGTGAGTAAAGTCTCCACCAGGCCCAGCATCAACAGGTAACAACGACAGTTTCATGAAAGTCCAGGTTAGGCAGAGCAAGCATTTACAAACTGAAAATAAATCTGACAGAGGCGCTGATGGATGCAGCTGTCTTACAGAAGCAGGTATTGTCAGGACATCTTCATAGAGATGCTCTGATTCTAAATCAAAGCTTTTAAACTCTGAAGCTGTTTGACTAAAGAATTCATTCATGAGAGCTGGCTGTTTCAGCCAATCAACAGGAGGCTGACATGCTTTACACGATGAATGAAAGCTGTCAAGTCTGACATTAAAGCAATGCTAGCATCATTAAAGCCACTTCTGTGAGAATAATGACGGCCTCCACGAAATGTCATGGGCACCCAATCAGTCATGGCTGAAATGTTGGAGGAACTGCTCAGACTTTTAGTTTGAAAGTTAGTGAATGTAAAGAACCAGAGGAAATTAAAGAGACACAGAAGAGCTTAATAAAGGCGACTTTTCTCTGGGATTATAGTGATGTTGTAAAGACGGGAGAAAAAGAACACTAACCCCTGGCTCCCACAGCAAGCGTTTACAGATCAGGTTCAGCAGTCTAGCTGCCGTAGCTACAACAGATAGCTCATATTAGCTACTTTATGGCTGCAGACATGGGCTCTGCTGCCGACCTCGCAAAACGCCGGACTCGCATAGGTTCACACGATAACACACAAATTGTACTGGGTGAGATCTCCACCTTTTCTCTTTTTTTTCTAAGGGTGCCCTAAACTATTTTTTTACTTGAACACTAGAGAGACAATTCTTCCCATATATTTTTCCTTATTTGGATGATTTTTGGACACAGTTGTTTAGCGTTATGAATTTATTTTGGATTTTTGTTTTTGATGGTGGACCTGTTCTGTGGGAGGGGGAAATGCTTTGTGTTGTTGAAAAAAATACGAACAATTATTTTTGAATGATTAATTAAAAAGGTTTCATGTGATCCAGAGTTGGAAAGGCACTAAGTAATTTCAAGATTATTCATTCATCTTTGAGGACATTGAATGTAACCTGATTTATTTTCTTTGTTGACTTACATTAAATAACTTCATGTTTATTACAAGTTTTCCCACATACGTTTCTGGAAGTAGTGATGGAGAAACCAAAGCTTTCTGAACCACTGAACCAAAATGAATCAATTTGTTTTAAAATGGTTCAAGGTTTTGAAGCATTTGAGACACTGGAACTAGTGACATCTACTGGCCAGACTACAACATTGCAGCAGCATGGGACAGAAAAGGCCAGTGGGTCATGAAAGAGTAATTTTGTGTTAAGTCATGTGTAGCAAATAAAACTTATTTGATTTCCTAAATCTGCTACTGTCATAAATAACCATAATGTAGTTGTTACATGGTGACATTTCATATATAAAATATTGTACAGCATGTACTGTTTGCTTTGATAGGTTAGTCTAAAAAATAAATATATCTCTAAAATACCAGCCATCCATCCATCTTCTTCCGCTCATCTGGGACCGGGTCGCGGGGGCAGCAGTCTAAGCAAAGATGCCGGGGAGACTTCCCTCTCCCCGGCCACTTCCTCCAGCTCCTCTGGCTGGACCCCGAGGCGTTCCCAGGACAGCCAAGAAACATAGTCTCTCCAGCGTGTCCTGGGTCTTCCCCGGGCCTCCACCCAGTGGGACATGCCCGGAACACCTCTCCAGGGAGGCGTCCAGGAGGCATTCGGATCAGATGCCCAAGCCACCTCAACTGGCTCCTCTGGATGTGGAGGAGAAGCGGCTCTACTCCGAGCTCTCTTCAGGTGACTGAGCTTCTCACCCTATCTCTAAGGGAGCATCCAGACACCCTCCAGAGGAAACTCATTTCAGCCGCTTGTAGTTGGGATCTTGTTCTTTCGGTCATGACCAAGAGCTCATGACCATAGGTGAGTACTGGGACGAAGATCGACCGGTAAATCAAGAGCATTGCATTCTGGCTCAGCTCTCTTTTCACCACAACGGACCGGAACAGCGACTGCAAAATGGCGGACGCCGCTCCAATCTGCCTGTCGATCTCACGCTCCGATCTTCCCTCACTCGTGAACAAGACCCCAAGATATTTAAACTCCTCCTCCTGAGGCAGGAGCACTCCACCCACCGAGAGAGGACAAACTGCCTTTCTCCGGTCGAGAACCATGGTCTCAGACTTAGCGGGGCTGACCCTCATCCCAGGCGCTTCACACTCGGCTGCAAACTCCTCCAATGCATGCTGGAGGTCCTGGCTCGATGGAGCCAACAGAACAACATCATCTGCAAAGAGCAGAGATGAAATCCTGTGGTCCCCAAACCAGATCCCCTCCGGCCCCTGGCTGCACCTAGAAATTCTGTCTATAAAGGCTATGAACCGAACCGGTAATAAAGGGCAGCCCTGCCGCAGTCCAACATGCACCAGGAACAGGTCTAACTTACTGCCGGCCATGCAAACCAAGCTCCTTCTCCGGTTGTACAGAGACCGGACAGCCCTGAGTAAGGCTCCCCAGACCCCATACTCCCAGAGCACCCTCCACAGGACACCACGGGGAACGTGCCTTCTCCAAACTCACAAAACACATATAGACTGGATAAGCGAACTCCCACAAACCCTCCAGCACCCTGAAGGGGGTGTAGAGCTGGTCCACTGTTCCACGACCGGGACAGAAACTGAGGTTTGACTATCGGATGGACTCTCCTCTCCAGTACCCTGGCATAGACTTTCCCAGGAAAGCTGAGGAGTGTGATTCCCCCGGTAGTTGGAACACACCCTCCGGTCCCCCTTCTTGGGTTAGACTGGTGTCAGGTCTAAAATACCACAATTTACAAAGTCAATATAGCAGTGAAATCATTGTGCTGCTGCTAAATAAGTATGTAGGCCCATCTGTGCTGAAAAAAATTAGGTTTGTAAATCAATGTCTTTTTGCAAATGCCAGTAAATTAGATGTCCTATCAAAATGACTTAGTTTTTCTCCCTGTTTATAAAGGAATGTGACCATAGCAACGATGCCAGCAGAGTTTCCTTTGCTTATGTAGTGATGATGGGAATTCTGGCTCTTCTGAGAAAACCACCTTTCAGCTGCCAATCAGCTCTTCAGATTGTTATGTTGCTTTAATTAATTTTTTATAACAATGGTATAAAATTAAGCAAAAAATGAATAGCTAATGTAAAAAATATATATTATTTATATGTTTTAAAAGAATATGCCTTATTTGCTCACCGCAGATAAACTGGGAAAAAAAATGATAAGCTTTTTCAAATTAAACTTACAAGACAGACAGATGAACAGACTGGCGTGTTCAACCACAATTTAAAGCGAGTGCTCGATACCCCACCAGTGAAACTTCCACTTTAAAAGAGCAATACAAAGTCGAGCAGAACATCTCTACCAAGAAGTAGTCCTGGATCATGTGGTAATATCATTAATGCAGTCAGTGTTGGTAGAGTCCTCTAAGGGCCCGATGACTACAAGCTTGTCCCTGACACACGTGTACTCACTCCATGTACTCAACTTTATGGCTTTAGTTGTGTTTTTGTTTTCCTTGGTTGTTTGTTTACGGACCTGATATCATAGATAAAGGTGGTCAGCTGGGAAAGGGATGCCTACTGTAGGCAGAGTCTGTAAGGAAGTAGAGGTACAGAGGAGTCTGTAAGAGAGTAAAAGCAGTTTCCTAACATCAAACTGGAATACTCTTTATCTACAATGCAGTCTTTAAGCAGAACCCGGAGGAAGTAATTAACAAAAGCAGAGGTGGGTGTGCTGATTACAAAGTGAAGCCAAGTGTGACACGAGGGATGATCAGAAACACAATCTGAACTAAACTGAACAAAGAAGACAAAACAACAACAGAACTAACATTTCAGGTTCTTACACCTGCTGGAAATACGTCGATTTCCAACTGCAAGATCCTGAAAGCTGCAGCTTCTCAATGTACTGTGCCTTTCCTCCACATACAACTCAGCAGGACTTTTTCATGATTTCTAAACATCTCAGCCCGTCTGTCTTCTGGTCTGCAGTAGAAGAGTTTCACAGCCTCCACCTCTACCTGCTGCTGAATCTCTGAATCAGGCATTTTCTGATGAAAATCTGCAGTGGAAGCTGGTTTTACATCCCTGCCCTGAAGGATCTGCTGCAAACACCTTTGTGCCAGAGACCACAGCAGTCCTTCAGGGGTGAAGTGTGAGCTATGGCTCATGTCAGAGTGGTAGTTATGATCCTCTGCCTCTTTGCTGTGCTTTCTCCTGTGGCCACACGTTTCTGGTGAACATGTGTAGGAATTTCCTCCTCCCATATTGTAGATTCACTTTAAAGAGACCCTACCATGATTTTCTTAAGCCTTTCAGAGTGAACTATATCCATATATATGATCATGAATTACCTTTGAAACACTAAAAAACAAACCATCTATGAAAAATAAGTTATATTTTGTGAGTTTGTTTATGCCCGGAAGTAACACGGCTCGATTCCTGAAGCTCTGCTTGTCACTGCGTATGGCTACAGTCCGCTCCATGACGTCATCCCAGACAAAATCTGTGTCTCTGTATTTCTCCCACGAAAATAATCCAAACTTCTTCAAACATGGATACACATGCCATATGTCTGCTTTTAGTAGGCCTGGCCATCGCTACACTGCTTCACAACACACACAGCTCCTTCACGACTGTGTGTGTGTGTGTGTGTGTGTGTGTGGGGGGGGTCTTTAAGTAACAAACACCTGTTTGAGCTGGAATTTATTGAAGATAGGACACAACTGAAATATACATGGTATTCTGCATCTAAAATGAAAGTTTTTTTGCTAATCACTAGCTCAGTGAAGAAATAGACAGACAAAAAAAGAAGCCCACAATAATCATCAAATTCACCAACAGGAAGCTCAAAGTGGATATCCTGAAGCAGGCCAAGAAGCTAAAAGACTCTGGAGTTTACTTAAATGAATGCTTAACAAAGAAAAATACAGAAATTGCTTGGAATAGTTCCTTGGAATAGTTGGGTTCTTAAAAAGCAAAGCAAGATTCAAGCAACCTGGACCAGAAATGGAAAAATGTTTAAAAGGTTGAATGGACCACCGGATCAAGCTAAAGTTATTCAAGTAAGAAATGTAAGAGACTTGGATCAATATAAAGGACAATAAACTCATTGTGTGCTCTTAACATCTGCCTTATGTATATTAAGGCATGTAGTTTTGATGAGAGACATTGGGATTGGACTAATAAAATTGGATTAGAAAATGGGAATATTATTTATCTTATTTATTAATATGTTATTGTTTACATGAGTGATTTATTTGAAACTCAAGCTTTATCAAGTTTTAGTTCTATAGAGCACAGTCAATTTGGTTTTGAAAGTGATTTGGATCCAGAGATTCATGTATTTAATCGTATAAAAGTCTTGTTAGTTGTTGGAAAGAATGTTTGGGGGTGCAGTTGGCCTGAGTCTGTTTTCTTCTGTGTTTACTCAGCCCCCCTTCACGTGTTGCTCACCTTCCCCCATAGTCTCCCCCTTTCTTAGATGCTCTCCCAAATATGGTCTTGTTCCTGTCTTTGTTTCTTAAGATAATAAAGGTCTAATGCTAATGAAGGAGGCCAGAGCAGAGGAGGAAGACATACTGCTAACATGTGCTAACTCCTCTGTCTCCTTTCTGCAGCAAAGAGTGTTTTGAAATTAACCTGACTGGTTCGTGTCTTTTTATTAACTTTATTAAGAAGAGACCTCTTATTTAAACCCAACATAAGTATTACACAGATCAACAAATTGATGATAGCATGGTGTTAGACAAAACTTTTTCATTGATTCATTTCAACAGTAGAAGCTTATTTAAGAACTTTAGCAAAATCAATGATTGTTTGAACTCATTCAAGAGTAAATTTAAGATAATTGCTCTATCAGAGACATGGATAAACCAAGGAAAAACTGCTGAGCTAAATATTGATGGTTATGGTTTGTATGTCGGCAACAGAGTGAATAGAATTGAAAGGAGTGTGGCTTTATATGTGGATAGTCTCTTAAAATGTAGACCTGTAGAAAGATTGACTTCAGTAATCGACAATTTACTCAGGAGCATTGCAGTGGAAATAGAACTACTAAAGAATAGAAATATTATTATCATGCATGGTTATAAAAAAACAGATTCAAATATAGAAATGTTTAAAGACAACTTAGAAGAACTACTGAATGGGTTAAATGAAAAGAAATCACTAATCATTTGTGTTGACTTCAAAATAGATCTCCTAAAAATAAATACAAATAAGCAATCTTCTGATTTTTTGGATGCATTATACAGTAAAGGGTTGTACCCGTTAATCACCAAGCCTAACTGCAACCTTAATTGATAATATATTTACAAATGTTCTGGAGAATAGCTCAAATAGTGGTCTAGTAATAAATGACATAAGTGACCATCTGCCTGTATTTGTAACTTTTAATTATCAAATACCACCAAAGAAACTTTGTCAGACTAAAAGATATTTAAGAATCAGGACTGATGAAGCAGTGAACACCTTTAGAAATGACCTGCTGAAACATCACTGGAACGGGGTTTATGTTGATGATGTAAACTCTGCATATGGATCACTTCTTAGTTGTTTTTTGACTCTATATGATCATCATTGTCCAAAAGTCTTACGTAGCGTCACAAATAATACTCATAATAAACCCTGGATGACGAGTGGTTTACAGAATGCCTGCAAGAAGAAAAATACACTATATAGAATTTTTTTAAAATATAGATCAGAGGCTTCTGAAAAAAGATATAAAATGTATAAAAACAAATTAACTGACATTTTAAGAAAAACAAAAAAGGATTATTATAATAGGATATTATTCATTCATTCATCTTCCTGGCAGCTTCTTCCCTTTCGGGGTTGTGTATAATAGGATATTAGTTGAAAATAAACAGAATACCAAAGCCACATGGAATATTCTCAACAGGGTAATGGGAAATAAGACAGGATCAGTAAACTTTCCAAATTATTTCAGAAAAGATAACAGAGAGATAAAAACATTTCGATACAGTGGTCAATACATTTATTTTTTTGTAAATAATGGATCTAGTTTGGCAAATGAAATGATTAAAAACAGAAAAATGTGAATGACAATTATGAAGTGGAGAATAAGGTGATGCAGTCGATGTTTGTTTCTAAAGTGAATGAACAAGAAATACTTTCTGTTGTGAGAACATTAAAAAAAACAAGACATCGACTGATAGCGATGTCATTGACATGAAAATGATCAAAATGACTACAGATTGTTTAGTCAGACCTTTATGTGATGTTTTTAATCTCTCATTTAAAACAGGTATCTTTCCTGATGATATGAAAACCGCTAAAGTTATCCCATTTTTTAAGTCAGGTGACAAACATTGTTTCAATAACTACAGGCCAATCTCATTAGTTTCACAGTTTTCTAAAATCTTAGAAAACCTGTTTGTTAAAAGATTAAATAGTTTTGTTGAAAAAAATAAAATATTAAATGATAATATGTTTTTGCTCAAATCGTTCTACAGCCTTGGCAATGATGAAAATAACTGAAGACATATCAACAGCAGTTGATGAAAAAAAATACAATAGGACTATTGGGAGGCGTTTGAAACTATTGATCATACAATTTTAATTTCAAAGTTATATTCTTCGGGTATAAGAGGTGTGAACCTTAACTGGCTAACTAGTAATTTGAACAAAAGACAACAATATGTACAGTTTGCAGGTCATACTTCACAATGGGTATTGAATATGCTGTTCCACAAGAATCGATTTTGGGCCAAATCCTTTTATTTTATATATGAATGACACCTGTAAAGTTACTAATGTTCTAAATCTTGTATTATTTGCCAATGATACGACCCTATTTTGCTTTGGAAAAGATTTTAAAAATGTAACAGACGAAGTCACTCTGTTTATTGATGGTGTAAAACTTGAAAGGGTACCCGAATTTAGATTCCTTGGAGTAATAGTTGAATGTCAAAAACAATATTTGTTTTGAATAATGTTAAGTTTCTTTTATCTTGTAGGACACTGAGAACGTTTTATTGTTCACTTTTTCTGCCTTATTTACTTTATTGTGTGGAGTAACACATTCATTGACTCATTCATTCATCTTCTTGGCCGCTTTGTCCCTTTCGGGGTCGCGGAGGTGCCGGACCTTATCCCGGCTACTGAAGGGCGAAGGCGGGGTTCACCCTGGACAGGTCGCCAGTCTGTCACAGTGGGGTAACACATATAAAACTAATTTAATGCCATTATGTTTATTGCAGAAAAGAATCATTAGAATAATAAACAAATTTAGGTATAGGGAAAGCCCAAACGTATTATTTATCAAGTCCTGTCTATTAAAATTTGAAGACTTAATAGAATAACAAACTGTTAGGAATGTTTAAAGTTTAAAACAGAGGACTCCCAGAGAGTTTGCTTAGGATGTTTGTTTTTAGTTCTGAAGATTTAAATCATAGAAGGAGATTGGATTTCAAGTACCCAGTTGTTCTTACCACTTTAAAACACGTTTTTTTCTTTTATTGCTGTTAAACTTTGGAACTTACAAAAAAAATGATTTGAAAAGTTGTACAAATATTCTCCAGTTTAAGAAAATATTTAGAAGAATCAAATTGGAAAGTTATGTGAAAAGTATTTGATTTCATCTTCTGATTTAATTTTCTTTTTATTATTACATTGTTTTGCTTGTGAATGGCCCACGGCGGGGAAATCTAGCCATCTAAACCACGTTTATTTGTTTATATAAACGAGTATTTTGTAGCAGGGGCATGCTCCACATAAGAACATTGTTCTTCCTTCTGCTCCCTTTCATTCAATGAGTTGTAGGACTGTGTTGTATTCTGTATTTGATTTTGTGGTTTGATGTTCCTGATGCTTCATGAAAGAAAGAAAGAAATCAAGGGTTCCGTTAGTCTGGATGCGGAGCTGTCAGCACAGACTCTTCCTGGAGGGAGCTGTTTGCAACGATCTTACATCAGCACGTTTCCACCCGCTCGTTTTCGTGGGTATGGGAGGGGCTGCTGCAGACAGTGCAGGTTTTTACAGGATTACTCTTAAATGCATGAATGGATCAAAATGCCCCTTTGGGGTTCTTTATAGAGAGGAATGAACAGTAAAATGTGTTTAAAACCTCAAAAAGTAGAATTTTCATGGTAGGACTCCTTTAAAGGGGTGTGCTACTCCAAGTTGTACTTTCAAAGTCAGTCGGCTGACTCAAAGGCAAAACGAGCTTCTGCATGTATAATATTCATACTTGTTTACATCTGCAGTAAGTGCTTATCTTAATGGCTCAGAGCAGCTAAACCCCTGCTATTTGTCTTTTTTCTTCTCGACAGTTTGGCTCCAGACGGCCGACCCTTTGGACCATAATGCCTCTGTCACTCACGGCACTGTTTCAATTTACTCTCATTTCCCGCTGTCTGGATGCCACGGGCAACAAAAGAGATCACATTAGTCCAAGCCAAAAGAAGCCTGGCTAACTCACATTATCAACTCGGAACAAAGACAGAGGAAAACTGTCACTATTGCATGATAGGAGCTAATAATTCATGGCAGGCACAATTTTTATTCACGGACTATATCATATCACCAGAGATGAGGATGTTCTGCTGAAGCCTGCACACACTGACCTGAAGTTAACTTCATGTCCCCGAGGTTTGTTAACATCACACCATGTCTGAAACACTCCAACTGTAAATATTTCACAATGACGTCTGCTCTTCTTATTAATATTTAATTGTTGCCAAAGTGGTTAAAGGTGTGTGGGGGTGCCTAATGTTAAAACGGGGCCCCGTGTGACCCTGAGGTAAAACCAAGTTCAGCAACTGCAACAAACAGTGAGTTTTCTGGAAAATGCTTCCATTATTTATAGGATGCCTTTACTTCTCAGCTGCCGCTTTCCACAGCCGTGCAGCCAGGCTTTTACACCTCTGAAATCCCACCGCTATGCTTGATTCCACTTCTTTGTTTTTCACCTCACCTTGTTGCCCTGCTGGTATTTTCCTCTCGAGAAATTCATAGCCACTTTGCTAAAGATGTTTCAGCTCCGTCTCATCTGGGAAATAGTTTGGCCTTTAAAAATAAAACTAGTGCATAAATGTGTGTGTGTTCCCTCCTCGCCACTTTTCAGAGATCACAGGAACATCAGCATATTTTTTAACACCGTTTTGGGCTTCAATGACTCCGAGGTCCTGCGGACTGAAAGCTATGGTAAGTGAAGTGTGAAATGAAGCAGCAGATGAGACCTTGTTCTCCTGCAGTGGTTGAAGAAGAAGATAGTGTTTTATTGTTGGCGTCATTACCAAGATACCAGAAGTACAAACCCAGGTAATGTGTCATTTGTTTAGCTTTTCTAATGTGAGTTTTTTGCCCTGAACATGATTTGAGGAGGAGCTTTGTGGTTTCTGTAAGTTCCTGAGCCAAACCAACACTAAACCTGCAGGGACAGAGGATAAGCCTTTGTTCACAGTTGTAGTTGTACTTGGAAAGCCAAAGAAGGTTAAAAGTAGAATCATCTCTGCTGCTCAATGACTCACAGGCTTTTAGTCAGACTGCTTGGACTCTACTACGGTTTTCCATTGTTAGTGAATCTTCATTCATTCATCTTCTTGGCCGCTTTGTCCCTTTCAGGGTCACGGAGGTGCCGGAGCCTAACCGGGCTACTGATGGGTGAAGACGGGATACGCCTGGATAGGCCACCAGTCTGTCGCAGGGCCTCAATAACACCCATTTACCTCACTTTAACTCCTAAGGGCAATTTAGAGTAATCAATTAACCTATGAAGTTAGTGAATCTGTTTTTATAAAGTTTTATCTCCAAAATGTTCAGGCAGACTCAATGATTTGAAGCTTCTTCTTTGGAGATGATGTGATGAGACTAGAGAACTTAATTACTGATGTGCAGTTTCTTAGTTTGTCAAACCTGGGGTTTGTTTCATAAATAAACCGCTACATAATATATTCATATATTTTTCTTAGAAACCATTAATGTTCTCATCATAAAAACACATTTGAGTCATAAATAGCCATCATATCATGCTGGTATTTATTAGATTTTTACTTCATGAAATCAATTATGTCATGCTTGCTGTTTAAAAAAAAGCAGTGGGTATGGTGTCCAAATTACTTTTAAAATCCAGGGAACCTCACTATAGGGAGAGAATTCAGACACAGCCTTTATCAATAAGATTACCTCTTTTGGAAAACAGAGAATAAGACAAATAATAAATAAATAAAAGGGTCCAGAAACAGAGCAGTCAGCCTCCAAACGGAAGATCTCTGGTTTGGTTCTACCCTTCCTGCTCATTTGCCAAAGTGTCCTTATGTAAGACCCTACACCCCACATCACTCATGGTGGTTATAGGTTGATGCTAAAGTTTGACATTGGAACTGCCATCAGTGAGTAAATGTGTCTGAATGGGTGACTGTCTGGTACTAAACTTTGGGCCTTCTAGAAAGGTAGTAAAATGCTGTGTAAGTATGCATCAGTTTAAATTTTTACTTTCTTAAGATCCTGTTGTAAAATTAATTGAGTCCCGATTGTCTTTATTGTGTGAAAAGAGCCCATGAAAGTAACCAGCAGAACATGGAGGAAGTGAGCAAAAAAGAACAGTGGAGAAGAAAAAAACGCTTTAAACTTAGGAAGAAACCTTCAGTAGAACCAGACTCACCATCTGCTGCAACCAGTTGGAGTTTGAGAGGACAGGGCAGAGATAAACACAGAAACCCCTGCTAATAAATAAGAGACATGTCAGAGACATGTTAGATGAGTGCCTTCAGGAACAGAGACGGGTATGCAGTCGGAAAGGTAAAGGTGTGTCCTGTGATAAAGGTGTTTTTGTGGGCAGGAGGTCCTTGACTTTACATGACAGACTTAAAAAGACGTCTCTATTTCTGACAAATGGTTTGCAAAAGCAGTTGGGGGAGAAAAGCGGTAAAAAGCCAGTCAATGACTCAGGAGTCATTATGTGATTAAACCACATACCCACACTGTAAATGAAAGTTGTGGTCCCCTGTCATTTTCCCGTTCTGGTGAGAGAAATGGGGTAAAAACGTTCCAACTGCGAGGAGGTGCCAGGGCCTCTTACGCAGGCTCTGCTTTGTAATTAGAAGTCACTGGTATCAATCACCCTGCAGTGGCGGCTAATTTTTTCATCATCAATTACCTTGAACATTTGGACGCTGATCAGACGAGAGTCATCTTAAAGCCTCTGCGTGGCTGTCACTGACACTAATGGAATTTTAAATCTTCTCTCACTGTGGAGCTCTACTTAAGTGCAAGTCCCAATTATGGGCAAAGTAATTTAACTAATCTACTTTAAATGCAACAATAGTCTGCAATCAATATCAAAATATGTCCCCTGCTGGAGAAAAGCCGTTTCTCCGGCTTTCCCTTCACACCTTTGGATCAGCGAGCAGAATGACCTGCTGCTGCCTTTGGGTTACTTTTACATGGAAATAATTATCTAAACAGCCTCATAAAATCAACAAACTTGAAGGGGGGGTTGTGACAAACTGAAACAGTTTTTTTTTTTTTAATGAATCCTTTCAAAAGTGTTTGTGAGATGCTGATTGATCGTCTGTATTTCTAGACAACTTTCTGCAGATTTTTTTTTCTTCTCCTGGGTTTGTTTTTTTCAGTTAACTTGTGCACTGCTGGTTATATGGAGAATGTTTTTTCTGTACTGTCCTGTCGTTGCTTGCTTGAAATGGATCAAAGCTTCTTTTGCTCAAATACATGCCTTTCTTGATGTGCAATCCTAAAGCTCTGTAGAGGCTGGATGGCTC
>NC_050522.1:3546889-3547388 GCF_002922805.2 Oryzias melastigma | reverse complement strand
ATACATTTATAACGCTTACTACTAGTTTACTAATATGGATTTGATCACACTTTAGATAAGGTGCTGCAAAACAATCTATAAATGGTTATAAAGGTTTATTAGCACATTTATTAAGCTTACTACCGGTTTACTAATATGATCTTTGTAAGCAATGGTCTGACTAAGTAGTCAATATTCTCATTAACACTATCAGGTATTCTGAGACAGACTGGCGACCTGTCCAGGGTGTACCCCGCCTTCGCCCATCAGTAGCCGGGATAGGCTCCGGCACCCCCGCGACCCCGAAAGGGACACAGCGGTCAGGAAAATGGATGGATGGAACTATCAGGTATTTGCAAGATACCCATAATGCTAATAAATACTTTACTTGCATTTAACACATTATTAATGCAGTAAATTAATCCTTTAGTTTATTAAGGGTTCTTATTAAGGTTATTAACACATAAGTCAGTGTGAGACATCTATAATGCTATTAAATGTCTTACAAGAACTGTACACA
>NC_050522.1:3546671-3546846 GCF_002922805.2 Oryzias melastigma | reverse complement strand
CCTTCTAGTGGCGGAATCTGGAATGCATGTCAAACCTAAATTTAAACATGACATTCTGCATTGCGAAAACAGGAAGTCATTGTTGATGGTTTATAAGCATTAAAAATGGATCAAACGCCCCCCTCCCCATGTCACTAGTTTGTCATTTATTGTATTTGTCTGTGTTAAAAATATT
>NC_050522.1:3543116-3543452 GCF_002922805.2 Oryzias melastigma | reverse complement strand
TCCCTTGAGTGCTGGCTACCTGGGCCCAGCGGCTCTCTTTCAACACAAGGAGAGGGATCCCTCAGCTCTGTGGTGAGACCATGAGCTGGGGATCACATCATATCTGAGCCTGGGGTGTCCCTGTGGTGCGAGTTCTGGTCCTTTCCAAAATTCCAACAACAGATGAGCTTGGTCGGGGCATGTTTACCAGACTCTTGAGGGACCCCCATTAATTCTTGGAAGTTCTGCCCTTGGGTGGGTGTGGGAAGACCCTGCCTTGATCTCCTGAACCTCCTGCTGAAGGTGGCGGGTGGTTGCGAGAGTGTTGGGCGGGTCTCTTTTGGAGGGCCCTGGCTG
>NC_050522.1:3542894-3543071 GCF_002922805.2 Oryzias melastigma | reverse complement strand
TGAAGGTGGCGAGTGGTTGCGAGAGTGTTGGGCGGGTCTCTTTTGGAGGGCCCTGGATGGTGCCTGAGGTTGGGGTGGGAGGGTGATTTATTGGTTTACCACAAACACACTCAAAGAATTATACACACAGACTCACATTCAGTGGATGACTGGCTCCACAGTGTTGAAAAAAGTTTG
>NC_050522.1:3534338-3542735 GCF_002922805.2 Oryzias melastigma | reverse complement strand
TATATCTACGAACTATGATTTGGTATAATAATATGAAAATATTAAGGATGGAAAAAAATATATCCTGAAGAGACTTGGAAACAGCAGCGATGATAATGCGTCCCGATGTAACTATGTTTCAAAACACATTTTAGAGGGACAAATGTCATAAATGCAGTTGTAAAAACTGTTGCAAATCAAAGATCGGCCGTTTTAAATTTAGATGATTACAGTTGAATACAAAGTTTTGTTATTGTAAATAATATATACTTTCTTTTCTGTTTATTGAAGTCCAAAGTCCTTTACAGCCGCAAGTCCAATTCACTCTACACACTCATTTAATAGTTTGGTTTTTGTAATAAAAAAAGTAAAAGTTAACAATCAATGTCATTTGTTTACATTTTTAATAGAGGAAGGCAGGCACACAGTAGATTGAAACATTTGACTGAATGCTTAACTGTTAAGAAATGTATGTCTATTATTAAGTAAAATAAAAAGTATTCATCTAGCAAACAGAAAAAAACATTGCCCTGTGCTAAAGCACACGCTAAACAAAAACATTTAGCTCTGCTGCTTTGTTCTGAAATACACACACTGACTCCAGGTGTCGTCCATCTGAGTTCTGGATCCGCTCATCTTGTTCCCCTTTAAAGCAGAGTAACAGTGAGGATTTTCATCCTAGCAAATGTAAAGTCAACCACAACAAAAACAAAAAAAGGTTTCAGATAAGGCAACAAAACCCCTTTGTTTTCTTCTTTCCCTCTGTATAACCCACCGACAACAGTGGTTTTGTTTATAGATTTTGAGTCACCAAACCAAGTCTTACCTTTACTGTTGTCAAAGAAGAAGCTGTAGATCTCCCCCCTGATTAAAAAAAACACATTGTTTTTTTGTTAAATTGTCAATTTAAAACCAATACTGAAAAAAGTCACTAAGCAGGATCTTACCCTTGGATTTGCACCTCTGTGTCATGCGTGTTGTGTAAGATGTGAGGAAGATCAGTGCAGCTGTCAGAACTCCACTCAGGAAATACACGAATGGAGGAAAATTCTCTTCTTGTGCTGAAACTAAATGAAAAAAAAAAAAAATAAAGCAATATGGAGCTTACAAAAAATGCAAACTTTTTGTCAAATCATCGCTTTAAAGGAGATTCTCACCTGTGAGGTCCAGTTTGGTACCGTTTCCAAACAGTATGTGTCCACATGAGACAACAGCACAGTAGTAGATCCCAGCATGAGACTGAGTCAGGTTCTTCATGTGGAGCTTGTAGACACAACTGTGGGTTTGTGTGTTCTTCTTTCTCTCACACTGATCTTTCCCGCCTCCATCAGTGTAAATGAGTCCTGGATGAGAGTCTTCAGAGTCTTTGAACCAGTAAACTCTGTGTTCTCCATCACAGCCCCCAGTGTGTACTGTACAGTTCAGAGTCACAGAGTCTCCTGGATGGATGTTCTCAGAGGACGACTGATCCACTGAAGTCTGGATGTAAGAAGCCTTCACATGGACACTAAAACTCTCCAAAAATGTAAGTATGTAACTATCCGAATGGATGCAGTTATAAGTAGCCGAATCTGAAAATTGAAAATCAAAAATCTTCAAATGATTATTTTTGTTTTCTATGTCCAGTCTGAAGCGTCGATTGTTCTTGAATTCACCAAAAAATTCCACTTCTGTGCTGTGCACATAGAAACTGCACATAAGTTCAGGTTTTCGTCCAAAACTTTTCTTGGACCAGAAGATTCGTTTTAATGTCTGACCTTTATGAGAACATTCTAAAGTTACAGTTTCACCAATGCTAACAGATAGAAAATCACCTTTCTGCTGTACAGAGGAAGACGATTTATCATGCATCTTTTGACCTGGAGTGAAACAAAAAGCACAAGATTTGTAAAGAAAGTCATATAAACGTGTGCGGAAATAACAAAAGCATAACTCACCATTTGTTCCTGCTAACAAACATGTCAGAAAGAAAACTAGGAGCTCAGAAGTCATCATGTCTGGGTTTTCGTGTCGAATGAAAATACATCTGACTATTTTTCCAATTTATAGAGGTAAGACAGCATTTGATTGGTCCACTGAAGTGACAACAGCCTTAGGAAACAAGATCACATGATTAAAGCCACAACCAGCTTTGTTTGTACAACTGTGATGGGAGTGTCTACCGCCACACAGTAAAAGACATGAGTTCTGTTCACTGTCTGACATCATTTAACAACTAAATATTATTAGATACAGACATTTAGAACAGTTTATTTCATCAAAGACTAATTTATGAAACCTGGGTCAGCGGATCCATTTTGGGTGTTATTATTTGTCTGTGTTTAAATTACTCAAGGTTAACTTCCCGGTACTAAGAGGTCACTGAGGCTGGAGCTTTTACTTGTGCTGGAGATTTACTGAAAGGACCCAGTCACAGGTGACACATAACAGAACAGGAAACTGTAATTTGATCACTTTGTTGATCCATTTTCATAAAATGGGATATTCAAACGTACCTCTCTGCCCTAGCCCCAAATCAATCATAAAAGACCTGAAATTACAGCCAATGTCTATGGTGTTTCAGGGCCTACACTCACTTTTAAACTAGAGCATGTAAAAATTGATATACATGTTAGACAAAATTTTTTTTTAAAAACATTGAAGCAGCTTACTGAGATCAGCGGTTTCCAGAAACATGCTGGGTGGACAGTTGCAGAGGCAAACTTTGTGTCTGGGCGAAGTTCACATAATAATCAGCCCCCTTAAGCCTTGTGGCACAAGGATAGTAAGATCACAGACTATGACCATCAGAATGACTTGATTGACTTGATGACTGATTTTGAGACTTTCTTTCATTGCCAGCTAGCCTTTATAGAGGTGACATCAGTTGAACTTTATCAATCCAAGCTGAGAGAAATGGTCAGGTATAGCCCTGGTGTTCTGCAATGACATCAGTGCCATTTGTACATAGGTGTACATATGCTTAATAGCCCACCCTCTGCACCAGGGGGCCCAGTAAAGGATGAATTTATATTAAGACCTACGTGAGCCGATGTAGAAGAAATTATTAACAAAGTATTAATCTCAACCTAACATGAGGTCTGTGGGATGAACTAAAGCACAGGTGTCAAACTTCAGCCCTGGAGGGCCGGTGTCCTAGGTGATTTCCAACCAAGATGCCATAGAAGCTTCTTATTGGCTAAACACACCTGATCCAGGTAATCAGCAGCAGATAAGGCAGGGTTTCTGGAAAACCAGTGGGACGTCGGCCCTCGAGGACTTGAGTTTGAAACCCCTGAACTAAAGTATTTATTTGCATTTCATTGAGGGAAATTAGTACTTGATCACTCAAGCCTCGTTCCCACTGAGGGGTCCGGTACGGTCCGGTCTGGTAAGGAGTGCTACGGTACAGTCCAGTTAATTCTGGCAAGTGTCTCCACTCAGTTCAGCCTTGCTCCCACGGGGCGGGTTGTTTTCACATGCGTGCTGTAGACCAATAGTGTGACATTGCGTCATTGTCATGCCTCATCCAGCAGCTCGACGTTTTCTTGCTTTACGTTTTGTACATTATGTATACAGTACTCTCCCTTCATTCCTGGGGGTTAGGGACCAGAGAACTCTGCAAATCTGTGAATAAATAATGAGAACCCCCCTGTGTCACCCCCTGACTCCTGCAGCCGAAGAATCTCATTTACAGATCCATACTCATCCAAATCTGATCATTCTTTGTAAACATGTATTAAAGAGCATTGGAGTAGTGCTCGACATGAAGAATTTTCTTATCCAGAACAATAGACTGTGAAGTTTTCATGAGGACCGTTGCTCTGTCTCTGTGCCGCTCAGTGTGAGAGAGTGTGTGCACGCGTGCACCTGTGAGTGTGTGGCAGACAATTTGGTTGCTTTTCATTCAACTGTGCTCCTCTCCAGATGGAGACGGGGAACTCTGGAGGAATTTAATGTTGTTTGCAAGAGATTGCAGCGGCTAAGAAGAACACAGCCGTAAAAAGGTAAACGGAATTGCTAGCATAGCACTATACTGGTGCATTCTAATATCATTATTTTCAACCAATCAGCGGGCGGCTACAGCAGCTCCGCCCCAATCGACCAGGTCCACTCTTGCTGTGGACCTGCAGCCGATCATGACCCTCAAGAGGTAAGAGTCGGAACTGTTTAAGTGGTCAATTTTAAAATGGAAACGCTCAAAATAGCGGACCAGACCAAACAGTACCGGACCCCTCAGTGGGAACGAGGCTTTTGTAACTGTTACAGACCACTTACATTCTGACGTCTTCAGCTTGTTTAGTTCTTTTTTTCTCTCCCTTGTTTTGTGCAGGTCTGCTCTGGCTCCTCCTTGCTACTTCCACCCAGTTCCTGTGCTTCCTGCTGGAGGAGTTCATAGCTGCATCGTATAAGTTCGTTTAGTTGTTTGTATATTTAACTTCCCTTGATTTATCTCTCTGTGTTGGAGCATTTTGCATGTTTCTTGGTTTTCTTGTCATGTTCTTACTAGTTTTTCTTTTACCAGCTTTCACCTTTTTTTCCCATTAAGGATGTTGATTTTTTTCTTAGTGTCATTAAATAAGTTCTGACTTGTCCTTCTGTGTCCAAGCCTTCTCTGCATTTGGGTTCTTGAACATATTCTCCTAATCAACCTGTTACCTGAACGGAAGACACCAGTTTACTAATATTCTGTAAAAAATTTACCTTCAGCAAGAAGCTGGGGGTTAAGGTGATGACTGTTGGTGCAGTTGTGTTAAAACAAAAATGTGTAAAATGTTTCTGCCAATGCTTTGACTCCAGTGTTCTTAGACCGCCTTCAGTTTAGAGGACAAGAGTCAAGCTTTGGTGTGAAAGTTGAGCAGCTTCTGTTAGATGTGGTTCTTCTGCCGTGTACTTAAGTGTAAGAAGTGTCCCTCAGATGGAAAATATAGGGGGTGGGGGGTCAGAGGATGCTTGTTTGTTCTGGTGTGCATTCAAACATTTCTCTGCACATGATGTAGAAACTTAATGAGTTTGATAAACTGTCCAGTGAATCAAAAGCGTTTTAGTTGGTCATCTTCATCAGACCTCTCAGTGTTTGTGCAGCGAAGACAAATCAAAATGTCTAAAAGATTCATTAAAGAAAAAAATGAGTTCTCTACACCTGTTCAAGTGCTCTGGAATCATGGGTGTCCAGATCTTGTATAGTGACTTAACATGTAACGACGAGTTAATGATTCTCGTTGACTGCTAGGTGATATAAACACAAAAAAAAAAATGTCTTCAGTTGAAAGAAAAATAACATTAGCAAAAGGACATTCAGAAAAAAGCAGTTAAATCATATTAGCTTGGACATGAAAAATATTTGCTAAAACCACGATTAACTATGAAGAATTCAGTCTATTGATTGTAGTCAATTCCATGATTTAAGAGGTGAATGACCTTGACTAGTCACTCTATATCCTACTCCAACCCACTAACCCAACCCTTCAGCTATGGCGGTTGTGTACCTTAAGGCATTAGTTACGTAGGCCTAGTGGCCCACTCTCCATGTGGGGCGGGGAAATACCTGAGACCTCTTCCTGAGCTGTGAACAGAGGATTACATTATGTCTGAGGTAGAGTTTTGCGTTGGGTCGGTTCTTGTCTTCACTCTTGTGTGCTGGGATTTTTAACCTTTCTTTTTGTAGAGCAGACAGTTGGTCTGTCTAAGGTATTGAGTGGGTGCTTCCTGGGTGATGCTGGTTCATGTCTTGTTCTGGTGGCAGGGGACACTCAGGGTTCCCAGTTTGTGGTTGTCCTCTTTCTTGGGGCAAGCTGGGGTTTCGGCTGGAGAGTGACATTTACTGGACTAAGGCACAGCAGGGAGATCATTCTGTGCTTGGAGTAGAGCTTCCACTTTACGAGAAGGTTTACTTTGGTTTGGGGCCTTTGGGGCTCTGGTAATGGTCCCTTAGCGTCCCCTTGACACTGCTGCCTAACTGGGTTCCCCTGTGCCTTTCAAATACAGGGTTAAGTCTCTGCCAAATGACTAAGGTGACCCCTTTAGGGATAAGCCGAAACGTTAACAACAACGTAGTTACTGATTTCTTCCCTAAAATTTCTTAGTTCTTCTATTTTATTTAGTAAAAAAAGAAACAGTGTGATGCAGGTCTCCATCAGGGTGCTTTGGCTCATACCTAGGGTTGGGGTGGGGGTATGGTCAAAACTCCTCGGTGGTAGTGTGTTGCTTATCCGGGAAGGCTATCCTTCTCGCTGGGCTGGAGCTTACACTCTCTCTGCTCTTATGCCGCCCTGCTCTCTGGATTTGGGGGCATCTGTGGTGGTCCTGGTCCATGTGGCTGACATGGGACGTTTGGTGGGCGGATTTCCTCGATCTGCTATCCTGTGTGGATGTCTGGGGGTCCCCCTTATTCTTTTTACATTCAATCATCCTCCTCAGTAGAAATTAAACGATCACGGACTCCGCCCCTTTTTACTTACATCTACACCTGACAGTAATGTTGATAAACTTCCAGCATCTCCCTGCTTTATGATTCTAGCCCCCCTCAAACACACTCACACATCTCTTCAATTATGCTCCAACTTCCTTAACCTGCCCCCCTTTCTTTTGTACCTTTATCCCCTTTCTCTAACACCCCATTCTAGCTTTCTTTCTCCTTGTTTTCCATCTGGTCCAAATAAGAAAAAGTATACAAATGCAAAAGGGTTTTATACAAATATACACCTTGTGTGTCAGAAGACCCATAACTCCCTATTGTAGCAGTAAAAACTGTCCAAGAGGCCTTCAGCTCTCATCTGTCTGCTCAGCTGTTGGACAGGACAAGTTAAAAAAAATAAAAATAAAAAAAGACTGTTTCCTGGAGTGTATGTGATCATATTGAATGCTCAAGTGAAGGCAGGAAGTCCCCCCCCCCGCCCACACACCTCCCAGAGACCGCAACACTGGGCAGCCGCCCAGCATAAATGTACTTATTTCCAGTTATTATGCCTGTGTTTCTATCTGAGCTGAAATCATTGAAAAGCTGAAACCCTGTATTACAGAAGAGAGAAAACTCTTGCTGGAGCAGAGGTTAAACAGCTAAAAAAAGGGTTAAATAGAGATGTAGATGTAGATACTTTTCAAATAATTCTGCATTTTATTCTGACCAGTCTAAGGCACAGCTGTACAATACTCATGCTGTCTAGTTTAAAGTTTGTGACTCATATTTGAATAAATGGTTATTTTGTGTTTTTAAGTCAATGTTTAGGTATATGAATTAATCTCATGGAATGCAAAAACAAAAGTGATGTACTTATATTTTTGTTCAGTGTATTTACCATCACCTGGTATTGTTTTCGGTTATTTTTCTTTCTTTCTTCATTGCCTTATTTGTGTACTATTTAGTACTTAAAATAGACTTGATCTTACTTAAGGTTCTCCATTTTTAGTTAAACTACATGTTAGAGGATGATGTGTTTAAATATGTTTCTACTAATACTTCTATATTTAGACACCGACGCTCTTAAACCACCTTCAGTTTAGAAGATGGGCCAAGCTTTGGTGTGAAAGTTGAGCAGCTCCTGTTAGATGTGGTTTTAGTAGCACTGAGGTGTTGCATAGCGGTGCTGCTTTTGTCTGCAACACAATCACCTGACTTGCTTTGGTTGGGCACATTTCACTGTTGCATTTTAGCACGTGACTGTTTTTCTCTAGTTCAGAATTTTCTAGAATTATGTCAATTGCATATGTGGCTAAAGAGCTACAAAAGTCAAAGAAAAACTCAAGACTGGAGCTAAAGCTCTGGTGTAAAAGGGTTAAACTACTTTCAGTTTAGAGGACGAGAGCCAAGCTTTGGTGTGAACACTGAGCAGCTTCTGTCAGATGTGGTTTTAGTGCAGCGAGCTAAAACGTCCCACCAGTGGAAATTATGGGGTGGGGGGTCAGAGGACCTTATGTTTGCTTTAGTGTTCATGAATATAATTGTATATTATTGTAATTGTATTTTATTTGAATCATAATTGTTTTAACTGTATTTTATTTTCTTGTGTTGATGCCTTTCGGCCCAGGTCTTCCATGGAAAGAGATCTAATCTCAATGCCATTTCCTGGTAAAATAAAGCTTAAATAAATTAAAAGCACGTAATTTTCTATAAACGTGCGGCCAGTGCTAAACTTTTTTCTTAGTCGCACAGACCCAGAGGAAAGGGGTTAAGGTTAGGATTATATTTACGGTTAGGGTTAAACAAGCAAATTGTTCCTGTCTCTGCAGCTCACGGCTCCACCAGGGGATGGGTCGAATGTAGAGAACACATTTACACATTTAGGAGTGTGACAGTTAATGGGACTTTAATTTGAAGTTTAATTTTAAATACGTGCGGCCAACAAAAGAAATCCAGCCTTGGACACACTTAAAATGTGTGCGGCCAATGCAGCAATGTGATCTTTGCTGCACGAATTACGTGAGGCTAAAATTAATTTC
>NC_050522.1:3525080-3533688 GCF_002922805.2 Oryzias melastigma | reverse complement strand
TGCTGGGTACCTACTTCTTCTGCTTGGACCGCACTGCCACCCCACCCCACCCCACCACCACCACCACATCCTACCTCTCAGTATGAGTGAGTTTTTGAGTCACCGCTGCACAAACAAATAAACATTTGGAGAAAAAAAGAGATAAAACAAAATTTTTTCTCAATTGAAACAAAAATTCAGGACCATCTTTTGGAAAAACAAACAGCATCAGCATCATCAGGGTCTTCATCTTCTCTTTTTCTGTCTTTTTCTAGGAACTTTAGAACTGCACAGTTCTAGATTTTGAGGACTGACTGAAACCAGAATCCAGTCAGCACTCATGTCTGTGCGTGAAGCTCTCTGTGGTTTCATCAAAGTCTGACAGAAGTTTGTCTCATCTGTGCTGAAGTCCTGAACGCAGCAGCTTCATGACTCATTCAGAAGGCGAGACTCTGTCTTATGATCACACTGGGATAATCACATCCTCCAAACACCGCTGCTCTGAGATGATCAGAAGATGAGCTGCAGTTCCAGCAGCGTCCTGGCTGAACCTGGTGGCAGCATACAGCACGTATTTACAGCTCTCTCTGATGAAGACCTGCTCCTCTTTGCTTTCAGCTGGAAACTCAGAGCAGTTTATTTCAGATCATCTGAGTCCAGATTCTGAAAACCAAAAGTTCCTGTCAAAACCTGTGAAAATGGAGTTTCTGAATCAAATATGAGGAGGAAAGAACAAGATGATCATGGAATGAGGGAGTTTAAGGACCAGACTCAGAAGTTCAAGTATACAGTCCTTTACTGTGGTCTCGCTGTTTTGTGGATTTTTAAGTGCTATTTTGCATTATCTTTTTTCTTGCTTTTTTTTCCAACAGCGCGTTATGCACTTGTGATTGGCTGGGGACCATTGCCAATCAATCCTCTCTCTGCTGTGTCTTCTGTAAAGAATGCATTCATCTTGCATTGAAGATCTTTGTTTTTTTCCTTAAAACTGAACTTTTTAGTCTTTGAGTGCTTGAATTTTGAGTGTTTAAAGAAGTATGAAAGAAAAGGATGGCTATGTTTATGTCTGTTATACAATTATTATAGACGTTTTACTGCTGTAAAAGAATCTCACTGAACACGTTCTTCTTAGACAAAGTTCAGTACTCTGTGGATTTCATCTAACACAGGATATATTTTTAACATATCGCAACGTTTACACCAAACACAATAGCGTATCAAATTAGCATTCCCTACCTCTCTTTTGCAGCATGTCAAATTCACAGCTTGACGCTTGTCTAAAAATTTGTTCATAAACTTGACACTTCAGATTTGTGAAGGAGCCAATGTCAAAAATGTTTCGCCTTATACATGGAAGTTTTGGCCCAATTTGGATTCTTCCCTTCTCCCTACCCCTCCAATTAAAGGCGCATTTGTCGTGAGGATGGTGTCCCAAATATTTTTTTAAGATCCCACCCTCCAAATGGAGGGATACGAAGTCCTCCGGGGTAAAACACGTTGCACTGTGCCACGGTTTTGTGCACCATTGTGAAGAAAAGCATCATCTCTGCTGGCTTATTACTTTCCCCATATTAACTTTAAAATCATTTGAAAACAGTTGATGGACTCGTTGAGCTACAAGCTCAAAGTTACAAAATCTCACATAGTTGAAATGGATCTTCTAATACAGGGATCTGCCACCTTTAACACTAAAAGAGCCATTTAGTCTAGTTTCTTACAGAGCAAAATCCAACGAGAGCCACAAAGTCACATTTTACCGTTTAAAAATGGACATTATTTATGTTTTTTGGCCTACCGAGAATTTATTTTTAAATATTGATTTAATTGAATTACAACAGTGTCTATATGTTTCTATATTTAACAGGTGTAACTTAATTTAATTTTGACAGCAGCACACAATATTTCCTTTCAAAATAAGACCCACCCTGTCTAAGAAAAGGTCCTCCTGCTGCAGTTCCTGCTTCAATAAAAAAAAAATGGCACTCAACATTATATTTTTTTATCATTAGGATTTGGGTGAGCTTTTTCCCTTTTAATCTAAAAATGAAACAATATTTTAGTAGAATCTGTTCAAAAACACGTAGAATAACCTGAGTTTTTTAATGAGAAAAAAAACTCATTTTTTAATAATTTTTAATCACATTTGTTTAAAACGTTAATCACTTTAGTGTAATTTACCAAAAAAATAAAAAATAAAAAAGTTTTATTTGACTAAATATAAATGAAAAATACAAATTTAAAGAACATTTCTACACAATTTCTAACATCATTTTTTTTGCTTAGATGTTTGACATGTTAAAAATCTAAACAGAAATGACTAAACTATTATTACTATTATGCATTCAATTGCTAGCATTTTTCATTAAAGCTTAAGAACCACAATTAAGGGATAAAAGGGCCTCATATGGCTACAGAGCCATAGACTGCAGACCCCTGTTGTAATATACCCGACTTGAAATTTAGAATTTAAACTAAAAGTTCTTCATCTTTCTTTCCTTCACTGCACTGATCTTGTCTAGATAAAATCTTGACATAGTTAGTTTCTGTGAAATTATGATTCCTGGAAGGGGGGAGTGTGTGACTTCAGATGGACCAATCAGAATCAGACACAGTCTTTCGTCTTTAAAGTAGACAAAGAGTCAAGTTTTTTGTCATTCTGCGCCAGAATCTAAACATGGTGACACCTGCTCGAGTTGTCTTCCTTCTGACATGTTTGCTTTCAGGGAGAACTGGTGAGTCATGAGTTTTATTTGTTTAAAATACATACATGTTTTTTTTTTTTAATCTGGATCAAGATTATGAAAAAAAATCATGAAAAAAGTTTAATTTTTATTGTTATTTTTTAAATCTCAGCAATGAGCCCTCCTCTGGAATCCTCTTCATCTGATCATCGAGAAAGTGTTTTTATCTCAGCTCACATTGGAGGGACTGTAACTTTACCTTGTTTCTATGATGGAGTTTTTTCACAATATATTTTATGGTACAAGCATATTCTGGGACAAAAAACAAACCCTATCTGTCTTTACAGTAAATACAAAACAGAAGTATTGTTTTACAATAATTATAAGAACAATCGACGCTTTACTTTGAAATCATCATACCACAGTAATAATTTGACAATTTCAAATCTGAAACTATCCGACTCAGCTACTTACTTCTGTATTGCTGGTTATCAAACTTACATGAATTTCTCGGCAGTTCTAACAGTTGATGTTCAAGGATCAGGTTTAACCATCCAGACTTCAGTGGATCAGTCGTCCTCTGAGAACATCCATGCAGGAGACTCTGTGAAAAAAAAACTGTTCATAAAGGAGGTGCGGTACGAAGTCCAAAGAGGAGGGGTTTTCATAATCTGATCATCTGTCCATAAAATAGTCTTAAAACCAGTTTGTTACCTTCAAACCTTTAGGCAATTTTGAGGTTACAACTTCTGGGATTTACACCACTTTTATGCCTCTTCTTTATTATTATTTATATGAAAATGTCTTTTCTTTGCTTTTTCTCCTGTCTTCTCATGGCAACACTTGGTAGGTTTGTTCTTATTTTAACTGAAGTTTTACTTTTCTTGCAAAAAGTGTTTTTTTGTTGTTGTATTAATGTATTTTGTGTACATTTTTGTTGTCAGCTTGTTCACAGGCTCTGGAATTTTCCTCATCTTTGCATTTTAAGTCCCTGGCGGTTGGTCAGGACGTTACTCTGAAATGTTTCAGCAAACACAGTCAGACTGCGATCTTTTACTGGTACAAACAAACTCTGGGACAGAGACCAAGACTCTTGTCTGAATTCCATAAGCACAGGAGTGAAGGAAGTTTGAAAAATGACTTTGAGAATGATCAAAGGTTCCAGCTAGAGATCGGGGATGGTAAAAACCACCTGAAGATCTCAAATGCACAGACATCAGACTCAGGTACTTATTACTGTGTTGGTGTATATTCATATATTTATGAATTTTATGAGGGCTATAGTGTCCTTGTGGAGGACTCTTCTTCTTACATCCAGACTTCAGTAGATCAGTCGTCTTCTGAGAACATCCATCCAGGAGACTCTGTGACTCTGAACTGTACAGTACACACTGGGAGCTGTGATGGAGAACACAGAGTTTACTGGTTCAAAGACTCTGAAGACTCTCATCCAGGACTCATTTACACTCATGGAGGCAGGAATGATCAGTGTGAGAGAAAGAAGAACACACAAACAAACAGTTGTGTCTACAATCTCCACATGAAGAACCTGACTGAGTCTCATTCTGGGATCTACTACTGTGCTGCTGTCTCATGTGGACACATACTGTTTGGAAACGGGACCAAACTGGACCTCACAGGTGAGATCCTCCTTTAAAGTGATGTATTTGACAGAACGTTTGCATTTGTTGAACATTCCATGTTGTTTTATATGTTTTTGTTGGTTTGTTCCAGCAAAAGAAGGGATTTTTCCTCCATTTGTGTATTTCCTGGGTGGAGCTCTGACAGCTTCACTGATCTTTCTGATATTTTACACAATACACAAGACAAAGAGCTGCAAGGGTCAGTGAGCTTTAATGTTACATGTCAGAAGCATGCATTATAGCATAGAATAGTTTGCTTAAATAATTATAAAGATAATTTTAGCTGTTTCTAATGTGTTCAAATGTGGTGTGCAAGTAACAAAAACATTTGTGTTTTTTAACCAGAGGACGGATCAGAAACTCCTTCCTTAACAAGAACAAAGGTAAGGCTTGGTTTGGTGAATTGTTCTGATGCTTAATACCCAACCACTGTTGTACACCGTTTCGTGGTAGTGCAGTGGGTTATGCTCTTACCTCACTGCTTTCTGTGTGGAGTTTACATATTGTCCACTTCCATGTGTAGCTTTTGTCTGGGTGCTTCGGTATCCTCCCATTGATGATTGCCAGTAGGTGTAAATGTGTGTGATTGTTTGATTATGTGGCTCACATTCATCTAACAGTAGCCAGGACAAGCCCATAAGGGATACAGCGAGTTAGGAGGGATGAATGGAGGTTAAATATTGCAATTAAAAAATAAAATGTTTTTCTTTAGAAGGATGAAGATCACTTTTACTCTGCTTTAAGGGGAAACGAGATGAGCGGATCAGGAATGGAGATGAAGGAGACCTGGAGTCAGTGTGTATATTTCAGAACAAAGCAGCAAAGCCTTTGACTTTGTTTTGTGTGAGTCAGCAGCACATGGAAAAATGTTTTTCTGTTAATATTGATATTTTTTATATAGTAATAATTTTATCTTTTATAAAAGCCTTATAGTTTTTCAAAATTGACTTTTGTAATGAGTTTTACGATCATTAAAACATCTGCTTGCCTAAAGATTAAACATTTTTCTGTACCATTTTTTTTAATTTTTATAATTTTTATTTTTCTGTTGTAACTCACATAAGAAACCTTTATGCACTGTAGCTTCTGGCAAAATAAAGAAGTTTGTCTCGGATTTCTTTCTTTTGTGTCTGTAGTTGAAATATATACAGAGTGCTCAGCATAAATGAGTACACCCCTCTACATTTTTCAGGAAACCTTTGATGTGCTTTCACAATCAACATTTTCTATGATACATGATAATTATGATAATTTAATGTTTTGGAGTTCAAAAATTGTTCAAACAACTAATCCTTGTGGAAAGTTTTGAAATTGTTCTTTTATTCATTGAGCTCCTGATTGAACTGGTACTTTTTAAAGATTTAGGCTGAGCACTGTATATATATATATATATATATATATGTATATATATATATATATATATATATATATATATATATATATATATATATATATATATATATATATATATTCATACACACACACATGTATTGGTGCATATTGACATGATAGCATCACACAGTTGCTGCAGATTTGTTGGCCGCACATCCATGATGCCGATCTCCTGTTCCACCACATCCCAAAGGTGATCTATTGGTTTGAGATCTGGTGACTGTGGAGGTCATTAGAGTCCAGTGAACTTATTGCCATGTTCAAAAAGCCAGTCTGAGATGATTCCAGCTTTATGATATAGCACCTTACCCTGCTGAAAGTAGCATCAGAAGAGGGTCAACTTTGGTGAGACTGTGTGAATTGTCACCTCAGTTTGTGGTCTCCTGCTGCTGTAGTCCATCTCTTTCAAGGTCGTGGTTGCCATAGCAGAACAGCTGTCACTGATTCACACAGATGATTTGGCAGAAAGTTTTCCCCTAATACCCTTCCTGACACAACCCCATATTATATTCAGTCTGGGGCCAGAACAGTGTGACTCAGATTTGAGCCCCCTTGTGGCTACATAGTAGAGAGAAGAGTCCTGCTTAAAGACCCACACTGGATCAAGCTCATTGCTTCCCACCAGTCCAACACCCAGTTAAAGTACTACATCAGATGAAAAGGCAAGAGATTAAAACATGCTTAATAGTGCATTTGGACTGGAGCAGAACTGCTCTATTCCTCGTAAAATGATGCTCTATAAGCACAGAACGCTGCTCAGTAGCATAAAAGGACTTAAACATCAACCTCCATGAGCTATAACAAAACAACAATGAACTTCTGGAAAAAGAGCAGGAACATCTGATCCAATTGGAACAAGCATACCTTCAAGCCAAATCCCAAACTCTTAATTTGGAACAACAAAACAAAAATGTCACCAAATAAGTAAAAGATCTTTAACAAAGACTTAAAAGTCAAAGAAAAATATGCAGTAACAGAAGCTGAACAGGAAACTGCCTCTAACGAAAACAGAATCCTCACCTCTGAGATATCGGTTCTAAAAGTAAAGCTACCAAAGGAAAGGGCACTCGCCAGAAACTTGGTGTTTCTGCAGATGACCTGAAACAGAAGTACAAAGAAGAATCTAATCTGTTCCAGTCTCTGCAGAAACAGAACGGCATCTTGAAGGAAGAGCGGATGGACCTGAAGAAAAGTCCATTGGAACCTCACATAAGGTCTGCGACATCTACATTTGGAAATTCTGGACCAAAAACATCCAAAGGTCAAAGTTGTTGCTGCAAAAAAAGAACATGAAGCAGGTCTGGCTGAAAATGCAGCCCTAAAAGCCAAAGTCTAAAAGTAAGTTGAACCACCAGAGCATGCTGCTTTGAGGCCCCCTCTCCTGACTTCAGAAAGAGCTCTTCAAAAAAGAGGTTTCTGCTTTAAGACAAGCAAGTCAGCCTGTGTTGGAGGAATTCCTGCAATCAGAGAAATGCCCAGCAGGTTCTAATAACAGAGAGCTGCACTTGCTAACCATCAGGTTGTCTTACCAAGGAGGGTTCCTGGTTCGTGGCAGGACAAGGACCCTTAAAAAAGAAAAAAAAAAAAAGAAAAGAAAGAAATTGAAAGCCTTGATTAAAAAAAAAATGGCAGCATGATCTAAAAAATCAGCCTTGTTTAGAAAAAATGATAGCCTTGACTTAGATTCAGTCATACTTTAAAGTTCTGTTACTGGTTTATAAAGCTTTGAATGGTTTAGCACCAAAATACATGACTGACCTCCTGACCCAGTATGTACCAGCCAGACCTCTCCGATCATCAGGATCCGGTCTTTTATCAGTTCCTAGAGTCAGAACTAAACACAGAGAAGCTGCATTCAGCTTCTATGCTCCACAGATCTGGAACAAACTTCCAGAAAACCTTAGATCAGCTGAAAAACTCAGTGTATTTAAATCCAGGTTAAAGACTCACCTGTTCTCAGATGCATTTGACTAGTGTGTATTTAAAAGTTTACATCTGGACTGTTTATCTCTGTCTGCTTTAAATTAAGTTATTTTTTAGTTTCTCATAATCTCATTTTAATAATCACACGTTTACTATTTTTCTTGACTGTTTCTTTAAATATTCTATGTAAAGCACTTTGAGTTGTCTCTGTGCATGAAATGTGCTATACAAATGAACGTGCCTTGCCTAGAGACCACAGAAAACAGCCTCCTGCCCCACAAATAGCCCTTAAACAACCATCTTTAAAAAAATAACTACAAGAAAAAGTTGATCAAGAAAAAGAAGTGAAGGGAGTAAAAAAAGAAATAGAGAAAAGAGAAGTACTAGAAGATAAAAAAAACATAAAATAATTAGAGGAAAAATTACAACTTGGCAGGCCTGCTCACTCTCTGAGTACTTTGGTTTCCCTACAGTAGTTGTTAGTGATTGGCTAGTGCCGGCTGATAAATTTCAACTTCGTGAATCACCACCTTATCGTGGAGAAGGGGTTCTCTCTCCCCCACCGGCTCCCCCTGAGCTCTCCTGAAGGGGTGTCCCCACTGGAGAGTGATCCCACGCTGCTCCTTCAAGTTTGATCCGAGTGGCTTCCATGGGAGGGGCTCCGGCCACCAGGCGCTCGCCCATGATCCCCAACCACAGGCCTGGCTCCAGGGTTAGGCCCCAGTGATGCAATCTTTGCTGTGTAATGGAATCTTTGATTGAAATTCTCAAAAAGGGGTTAAAAACTGCTCTTTGTCTGGGTTGTCACCCAGGATTTGTCTGTCATTGAAGACTCTACAAGGGGAGGAACCCCCTAGACAGCAAACCTCCTCAGCTACTCAAACACTCAACCCCCCACAAGATTAACCCTTCCGCTCTCTTTGGGGTCCAGTTGACTCCAACCACATATTGATATGTGATTTCTTCCATGACAAAAGTGGACAGGATTTT
>NC_050522.1:3509479-3519712 GCF_002922805.2 Oryzias melastigma | reverse complement strand
TCTCTTTGGGTGCCTTTTTTAACAAAAAAAAAAAAAAGGGTGACATGTTTTGAGTCTTGTACAGTGTTATTTGATATTTGAAATAGTGTGGTGTAAATACAATGCAAGAGTGATTCAAAAATAAAAAATGGCAGATATTAATGAAACAGAGCTAATTCAACCTCAAACCTTGTCAGATGTACCTCCAGAGGATAAGGGCACAGAAGAAGGTAGTCAAGCTTCTTCCTCAGACTCTGAAGATGTTGATGAGCATGAGCAAAGAGGGGATGCTTGGGTCACCAGAAGAAACCCCGTGGGTGAAATCACCTCACTTATTAGTTCCCTTTATCTGACAGATGCTGAGAACGATGACCAGAGAGAGGAGGATAGTAGTGATCCATACCTGAATGTACCAGCTCTGGCATCCCTCTCTAACGATTTATGGGCTCTGAGGGAGAGGATAACTTCTTTAGAAAATGATTTTAGGGACTCTGTGAATAGTGCTTTGAACAGAGAGGACAGCATCCGAGAGTACATGGGCCTCTGCACAGAGGAACTCGAACAGCGTGTGGTTTCAATGATTAAACTATTTGAACAGCAGTTGGTTGAATGTTTGCAGCAGCGGGATGAGAAGTGGAAAGTAGAATTTCAAAGACTGAAGCGCACCAGTCTGGCTACTGTCTCTACCTCTTTTAGCACTGAGGGACTAGGGTCCTCAAATGCAACACTCGCATCCTCCACCAGTCCGTCCTCCAAAATTAAAAACATCACAAACACAAACAGCTTTTGAGTCACGCTTACCGAGTCAGATTCTTCCCTGTAGTTCTCATCTACCTATGCAGAGTGCCTCACAACCTTCTTCTTCTGCTGTCCCTTGGGCTGCGCTTGAATGGTCAATAGATCCTGTAATACCAAGCACACGTATTCCACCCCCATTTACACCTCTAAACTCCACCATTAGCCAGGCTACAAATGTTCCCATGATTTTTTTCAAAACCAACAAAAGAACAGCAGATGTAGTGACAATTGTCCAGCAGGAAAAGGTGACCCAGAGTTCTCTCCTACATGTCTTAGTAACCGTTAGGGGAAAACAGTGCAGAGCTGTATTCGACACGGGGTGTACATTCACCCTTATGCGTTACAGCCAATGGCTAGAAATAGCTCGCAAAGGTGAAACCTTGAGTCCAAACAATAATCAGTGCTTCGCTCTAGCAGACGGCCAAACTCATGCCTCTTTAGGGAAGATGTGTCTAATGTATTGCTGGCATAATGCTAAGTACCCCTTAGATACACATATAATGGCAGATGACAACCTTGCCTTCCCACTTATCTTAGGCCTAGATTTTCTCTGTAAAACCTCGACTATCATTAATCCAAGCAGCAACACATATGGGATACAGGGAGCTAAGGGCTACGCTTTCCACCCTTTCTTGTCTCTGGAAGAAAAACCACAACCGCACCTCTCAGGGCCAGAGGCAAATCTATAATAATGTGTTGAGGTCGTGGCCCAAAGTTTGTTCAGGGCAGTTAGGAAAAACTACTGTGGAAAAACACTACATCTTCACCAGTGATGAACTCCCTGTTCGATGCAAGGCTTATAGGGTCTCTTCTCATAAGCGGAAAATAATTGCAGACCATGTGGATCAAATGCTTAAGGAGGGGATTATTGAACCTTCACAGTCTCCATGGGGAGCACCAGTGGTGCTGGTGGCCAAACCCGATGGCTCAATGAGATTCTGTGTGGACTATCGAAGGCTAAATGCAAAAACGCATCAGGATGCTTACCCCATGCCATTAATCCATGAACTGCTTGAATCTATGCATGGAGCCACAATCTTTAGCACCTAGGCTCTAAAATCTGGATACTGGCAGGTGGCCATGAGTGATGCGACCAAGCCCAAGACCGCTGTCATCACTCCAGATGGACTATACCAGTTCAAGGTTATGCCATATGGATTAAAGAATGCTGGTGCCACGTTTCAGCGATTTATGGAGAAAGTGTTGGGGGACCTGCGGGGGAAAATCTGCTGCGTCTACATTGATGATGTCATTGTGTTCTCTCTGACACAGAGCAACACACTCGAGACCTCAACACCGTCCTGGAAAGTTCCATCAAGCTCATCTCACCCTTAACCTGAAGAAGTGCATATTCTTCCAAAAGGAATTCAAATTTCTGGGGTATGTGGTTTCAGGAAAAGGGGTTCACGTGGATCCTGAAAAGATAGTTGCAGTAACAGCATATCCTACGCCAACCAACGTCAAATCCCTTCAGCGTTTTCTAGGTCTAGTTGGCTGGTACCACAAGTTTATAGAACATTTTGCGGACTTGGTGCCCCCTTGAACCATCTGAAAAGAAAAGATGTAAAGTGGAACTGGTCGGAGGAGTGCCAAAGATCTTTCCAGCAAATAAAAACGGCCCTGGTCAATTCTCCAGTGCTCATACAGCCTGACTATTCTTTGCCTTTTGAAGTGCACACTGATGCCAGTGATGTGGGCCTGGGAGCAGTCTTGGTCCAGCCCACAAGCCAGGGAGATCGGGTGATAGCATATGCCTCCCGAGGTCTAAAAGAAGCGGAGTGCAACTACTCCACCTCTGAAAAGGAGTGTCTGTCAGTGGTGTGGGCGGTAGAAAAATTGAGACATTTCCTTGAAGGGGTGGAGTTTTCCGTGTTCACTGACCATGCTGCACTGTCCTGGGCGTTCAATTGTCCGAAGACCTCATCCAGACTCACCCGTTGGATTTTGCGGCTTCAACAATTTACTTTCAAAGTCCACTACCGAAAAGGACTTCACAACATTGTACCGGATGCCCTTTCCAGATCAGTAACAGGTCCGCTCTCATCACAGGCCTATGCCGCTGTACTCTCCTCCACTTGTTCAGCTGACCTTCTGTCTTCTTTGGCCGAAATCAGAGAAGCACAACAGACTGATTCTGAGGTCAAAGACTGGCTTAAGGAGGCAGAGATGGACCGGAAACCTGACAGAATTGGATTCTGCTTGAAACAAGGACTTTTGTACCGCCACTCTCCTGTCACAGATGGAGGTGACAAATACCAGCTGGTTGTCCCTAAGCGTCTGGTACCAGGGTTCCTGGATTATTTCCACAATAACCCACTAAGTGGACATTTGGGCCGCTTGAAGACTGTACTCAAAATATTAGATGTTGCATGGTGGCCGGCTGTCCGCAAAGATGTGTGGGACCGTGTGCGGAGCTGCCAGACATACCAAGCTTACAAACCTGACAGCAGGAAGCCGGCTGGCTTCCTCCAATCCACCGTCGTTGAAGGACCTTGGGAAAAACTGGGGGTTGACTTCATGGGTCCATTTCCCCGGGGCAAAAAAGGGAAAAAAATCCTCCTAGTCATTGTGAACTACTTTACCAAATGGGTGGAGATGTTTCCTGTAAAAGATAGCATAGCCCATCGCATTGTAGCCATCTTTAAAGAGGAGATTTTCACTCGCTTTGGTGTTCCTCGGGAGATCGTCTCAGACCGAGGACCACAGTTCACCGGACATGAGATGGCTTCCCTCTGCAAAACCTGGGGGGTGCTCCAGAACTTCACAACAAGTTTTCATCCACAGTCAAACCTTACAGAACGCTCAAACCGCACTATAAAAACCATGATTGCATCTTATGTGGGAGACCAACACAACAACTGGAATAAGTGGATCAAAGAGTTCCGTTTCGCAGTCAACACCTCCTTCCATGAAACCACAGGAAAATCTCCTGCAGAGCTCCTTCTGGGGAGGACACTGAAAGGACCATAAGAAAGACATAGCCACAAGCCCAGCACCTCAACAATTCCAGTACACTTTCATAGAAAGACAGAAAAAAATGATCGAGGAAGTCAAGAGGAGGGTGGAGAGATGTCAGGCTAGACAAGCAGAGTATTACAATACCCGGCGTAGAAGTGCGCAGCTGCAGCGGGAGACTTGGTCTGGGTACAAACTTTTTTCCCCTGGTATACCAGAGAGACTATTTTTTTCCCCTTCTATTTCCCCTTGTTTGGACGGATTATAGGACACGGACACGTAGCGTTTCGGGTTTATTTTGGACTTTGAACTTTTAAAGTAGACCGGGGAGGGGAAAACGTTTTGGTGTTTGGAAAAAAAGACATGTTTGATTTATTCATTAAAAAATGGTACATGTGAAGTTTGAGAAAGCTCTAAGTTATTTAAAAATGATTTATTAATCTGTGGGAACATTGAATATACCCTGATTTTTGTTTTTTGTTAATTTACATTAAAATAACCTAATGTTTGTTACACCGTCCCGCTCCCACAGAGAGTAATCCTGTCCTGTCCCGCTCCCGGACCAAAGTTTAAAAAATAATCCCGTCCCGTCTTGCTTCCGGTAATCTGACTCCCACTCCTGTCCCATTCCTGTTCAAAATGTATCCCGCTCCTGTCCCGCTAATTTATGTTTTTGTTTTTATTTAGTCGTAATGTAAAACATTACATTTAATTGTATCTGCTCCCAGCATGTTTCAGAGCAGCGACTGAGTCTGTCATGTCTGCTGCTGCTCTCACCTTGTTTGGCCAGGCTTCCGGTTGGAGTAATCACCTGAGATGCTGTTCACCTGCGACTGCCACTACTTAAGCTCTCTCCTGTCTTCCACTCTCCGCCGGAACGTCTCAGTTGTTTTCTGTTTACGTCCAGCAACGCATCGCTTTGGAAAGCACGACTCTTCTCTACGGCCCCTCGCCTTTCGCCACGACTCTTCTCCACGAGTCTTCGCCACAACTGTTCTCCACGAGTCCTCGCCTCTCGCCACGACTCTTCTCCACGAGTCTTCACCTCTCGCCACGGCTCTTCTTACCTCTAATTTTAAAACATTCTCCCTCTAAGTCTTTGCGTTCTGCGGACCAGTGTTTGTTACTGGTTCTGAGAACCAAATGTAAGTTCAGAGGAGATCGTGCCTTTTCTGTGCTAGCTCCTGAGCTGTGGAACCAGTTGCCACTGAATATTAGAGAGGTCACACTTTTGGAGAGTTTTAAATCTAAACTGTTCCTCCACTATCGTGCTATAGCATCTGCCTAGCTGCTTTATATCATGTACATTTTAATTTATTTTTAAATAGGATTTTATGTCTGTATTTATTTATTTATAAATTGTTTTTAGGATTGTTATGTATTGTATTTTCTTGTGTACAGCACTTTGGGCCTCCTTGGCTCTTAGTGAAAGGTGCTTTATAAATGAATAAATGAAATGAAATTAAATGCTGTTTGGTCTTACCAACGCACTTGCCGTTTTTCAGAACCTTGTTAATGATGTCCTGGGAGATATGATAAACAGATTTGTTTTTGTCTACCTAGACGACATTCTCATCTTCTCCCGTTCCATGGCCGAACACGTTCGGCACGTTTGTGCTGTTCTCCGCCGACTGCTACAAAACCAACTGTACGTCAAGGCCGAGAAATGCGACTTCCATGCTTCCACCACATCATTCTTGGGCATGGTTATCGTGGAGGGTAAGGTGAGGATGGACCCAAACAAAGTCCAAGCCGTCCTTAACTGGCCAGAATCCACTAACCGGAAACAACTCCAACGGTTTTTGGGTTTTGCCAATTTCTATCGACGGTTCATCAGAGACTACAGTCATGTGGCTTCTCCATTACATGCCCTCACATCGTCAAAGAGACCCTTCGCTTGGACTCAGGCAGCAGAAAAAGCCTTTCCGGAATTAAAAGACCTGTTGACCTCGGCTCCAGTGCTTGCTACTCCCGATCCCACAAGACAGTTCATCCTCGAAGTGGATCCATCTGACATCAGCTTAGGCGCTGTGTTATCACAAAGGTGTAGTGATGACCATAAGAGATACCCATGTGCCTTTTTCTCTCGCTGTCTGTCCAGGGCAGAGTCTAACTACGATGTTGGAGACAAGGAACTGCTGGCCATCAAAGAGGCACTAGGAGAGTGGCGCCACTGGTTGGAGGGGGCCACACTTCCATTCACGGTTTATACTGACCACAAGAATCTAGAATACCTAAGATCTGCCAAGAGGATCAACTCTTGCCAAGCCCGATGGTCCCTCTTTTTCAATCATTTCGATTTTACCTTGTCCTACAGGTCTGGGTCCAGGAACACTAAGGCAGATGCCCTGTCCAGGAGGGATGAGGAACCGGCAACCATGCCTCCACCAGAGTTTATCCTGCCTCGATCTGCTAGACTGGCTGCACTCACCACAGACATTGAGGAGGAGGTAACGGCAGCTAATGTCAGAGCCAAAATTCCGTCTGCTTGTCCAACAGGATGCATCTATGTTCCGGAGACACTGAGGTCCAAGGTGTTAGACTGGTTCCATGCTTCTCGTCTGTTCTGTCATCCGTAGTTTTTAGTTTTTATATTCATAAATGCGGTAAAATTTACTCAATAATTATTAGTGCAAATTGTTACAAGGATTTTCTTAAGTAAATCTTATTAGTTATTTTTTCAGTGTAAGTGAAGCTTTGCTGCAATTTCAATAAGGAAGATCTACTTCCTCTCAGGCATGCAGGTGTGTTTTTCCACATTCCAGACATTGCACCAGCCCTCCTCCATCCCGTTCTCCTCCTGGCTCTGCGATCAGCGCGGTCCTGCCTAACCACCATCAGCGTCCGGCCTCTGGGTCTCTTCACCTGGTCCAAGTGATCCTCCAGCCTTCCTCCACCTTGTTCTCCTCCTACCTCTACGGTTCTGCCGTGAACGGGAGTCTCTTCACTTGGCCCAAGGTCTTCATAGCAAGCAAGATTTCTGCTGCACTCGGAACCAGCTGTCTGCCTGTTTGTGACAGAATACTTCTCCAAACATGGATCCAGCAGCAGGAGTTCCCACCCCGACAAACCCGGCGGGGTATGCTGTGTTACTGCTCGAGCACGGTCGCCAGCTTCACCGTCTGAACACTGCAACTGAAGCCATCATGACACGCCTGCAGCTCAACCCACCTGTCAGCAGCGTCCCCTCTGCGGCCTCTTCAGCCTCCGAGCCGTCACCTGCAGCCACCGCCGCTGACTGCGCATCCGATCCGACACCTGCTCACACACCGGGTCTGCTAATGGCGCTTCCGGACAAGTTCAACGGCGATCCGGAGCAATGCGTGGGGTTTCTCATACAGTGTGAACTCCGGCAACAACCGAGGCTCTACCCGACTCCAAAGCGTCTCTGGTGTGCTCTCTGCTAACCGGCTCATTACGTGAATGGATAGCTGCGCTCTGGACTGGAGGATCGTTGCCCTTTCATTCATACACGGCCTCCACGCAGCAGTTACGGGAGGTATTTAACCACCCCGCGGATGGAAAAGACGCTGGAGAACAGCTGTACGGCATCAAGCAGGGACGGCAGACCGCTGTCGCTTATTCGCTGCGCTTCAGAACTCTGGCGGCGCGCACAGACTGGACAAGCAGCGCGCTGACAACGGCCTTCCGTGAGGGACTCACCACAGAGCTGCAGCGAGAGCTGGCGTGTCGCGACAAGGAATTGTCATTGGATAACCTCATCGCTCTCACCATCAAGCTCGACAACCTGCTGAGAACACGCCAGACGCGCCACCCCGCCCCTGTGAGCTCCAGGGGCGGCTCATCATTCCTCCCGGGGGCCCCTGGCCCGGACCACGAGCCCATGCAGCTCGGCTCCACCCAGCTCTCACCTAGGGAGAGAGCACGACGCTTACAGCAGGATCTCTGTCTCTACTGGGCGACAGTGGCTCAGGCGGTAGAGCGGGTTGGCCAATGATCGAAGGATAGGCGGTTCGATTCCGGCTCCCAGCCAAAAATGTCGTTGTGTCCTTGGGCAAGGCACTTAACTCTGCTTGCCTCCAGTGTGGCTCCACTGGTGTGTGAATGCGTATGAATGTCCCGGTGATGGTCAGAGGGGCCGTAGGCGCGTACTGGCAACCACGCCTCTATCAGCCTGCCCCAGGGCAGTTGTGGCTACAGTAGTAGCTTACCATCACCAAGTATGAATGAGGTGTGAATGAATAATGGATATACAATGTAAGCGCTTTGGGTGTCCTGAAAAGCGCAGGTAAATCTAATCCATTATTATTATTATTATTACTGTGGTCAGCCAGGTCACATCCGCAACACCTGCCCCAACCGCCAACCACGTCGCTCTGCAAAACCAGTGAGTGAACCTGCTTTCACCTTCACTCTACCTATTGTCCTGCACTTTGATGACCGTGCAGTGGAAACGCAGGCTATAATTGACTCTGGGGCAGCAGGAAATTTCATTGATTTGGACTTTGCTCAATATAATGATGTGCCTCTGCTCTCCTGTGATGCCCGGGTGGCCGTCACCGCCCTGGACGGAAGACCGCTGGGGTCGGGTCAGATCTGGTTTCTGACCCAGGATCTGTCTGTCATTGCGCCTGACCACCACTATGAGACCCTCCGCCTCTTCGCCATAGACTCCCCCCGCTGTCCTGTCATCCTCGGCCGGCCGTGGCTGGAGAAGCACAACCCCAATATAAACTGGTCAGAACGCAAACTCACGTTCACCCCCGTTAACTGCCGGCGACACTGCCTTCAAGTTCCCAGGGGGTCTGTTCCAGAAGTCTCACGGCCGATCGCGGCCACTGCCCTCACGGATATAAGCATGACAGGTGAGGAGGAGGGGTTGCCGGTCCAATACCAGGATCTGCAGGTGGCTTTCAGCAAACAACGTGCCACACAGCTCCCTCCGCATCGGTCCTACGACTGCGCCATTGACCTTCTGCCGGGAGTGTTGCCCACCCGAGGACGGATGTTCCCACTTTCGCAACCGGAGTCAGCTGCTATGCAGTCCTACATCCGGGAGGAGTTGGCAAAGGGTTTCATCCGACCGTCGGCGTCACCTGCCTCTGCTGGCTTCTTCTTTGTGAAGAAGAAGGATGGTGGGCTAAGACCATGTGTGGACTACCGCAACCTGAACGAAGTGACTGTGAAATACCGTTACCCTCTGCCTCTGGTTCCCTCTGTGCTGGAGCAGCTCCGCTCAGCCCGCTTTTTCACTAAACTGGACTTGAGGAGCGCTTATAATCTCATCCGAATACGGGAGGGGGATGAATGGAAGACCGCTTTTTCGACCACCTCAGGACATTATGAGTCATGCCCTTTGGTCTCTGTAATGCTCCCTCAGTATTCCAGGCTTTTGTCAATGACATTTTTCGTGACATGCTACAACGTTTTGTTGTTGTGTACATAGACGACATCCTGGTTTGTTCCAACTCATTTGAGGAACACGTCACACATGTCCGGCAGGTGTTGCAGCGGCTCATTAAACACAAACTGTAAACCAAGAGGGAGAAATGCGAGTTTCACAGGACCTCCATCGCATTTCTGGGATATATTATCGGTGCAGAGGGCGTGGCCATGGACCAGGCCAAGGTGGAGGCTGTGCAACAGTGGCCTCAGCCAACCACTGTCAAAGAGCTGCAAAGGTTCATCAGGTTTGCCAACTTCTACAGGCGCTTCATCCGTGGCTTCAGCATGGTGACAGCTACTCTCACTGCTCTCCAGAAAGGGGCTCCCAAACGCCTTATTTGGACTCCAGCTGCATCAGAGGGGTTCCAGACACTGAAGATTTCTCCAGAGCCCAACCGCCAAAAGACTCTTATTTCATACTAAATGTTTCACAAATATCTTCAAATTAAATCTTTCAATTCCACTTTCGAGTTCTCTCCTGATTGAAATGTATTTACAACAACACAAACCCAGCATTGTGACTTACACCTCTCAAATTTGCTTTTAGATCAGTAAGCAACCAAAAGGAATGCGTATATAGGGAGTTCTGGATTATAACATACACTGGCTTTTTTTTCTAATATATATGTTAAGGCTTTAAGTGCGGAAAATACACTAAGTTTTGCTGTTAAAACTAGCTCCAGTTCCTCCATAAACACAGCATGTGCAGAAGATTTGCTCTTCATCCTCTTAACCCGGAGTATGCAGCTGCAGATCCATCTCTTGTACAGGTGGAAAATCTGCCCCCCCATCTCCACTAGGCATAGTTAGAATCCAAAGATAAAAAGCCTCTTTGCACTTTTAGCATTTCATAACAGCAGTCTACTTTCATTGTAATATTTGATGATCTTTTCTTCTGGTTAAATTGAGCTTCCCTTACCCCTCCAACAGACATGTGATCAGCTTCCATTAAATTAATCACACACTCCGCTTGTGGTCCTTATTAGTGGATCGTGCCCCGTTTTAAATACAGTTTTCTGCATTCACACACTCAGTCATTCCCTGTGGGGTTAAAGAGTAGGTGATTAATTTGATTGACCCCCCCCCCCCCCCCCC
>NC_050522.1:3505942-3509358 GCF_002922805.2 Oryzias melastigma | reverse complement strand
ATCTTATTTTTTGAAGGGGGAGAAATGAAAGCTGTAATTTTTAAATTGACTAAATGAATTCATTAATTTGCATAATTTCAATCCTCTCTGAGCATTTACAAGGAATGATCAGTCTGTAAACAAGTAAAGGTGTGATCTGCATCACCACTGGTTAAATGCATGAGCACAGATCTGTTTGTTTGCTGCAGACAGCTTCCGACTCCGTTCCAGCCCCCAGTGGCACTTTAGCTGGAAGGATATTTGCATAATGATCTTAAAGGATTCCAGCAAATCTTTAACTAAAATTACAAACATTATTGGTGTAAGGTTATAATTAAAATAAGGGACAAACCAAAGAGAATATCTAAAAAATGTTCTAGAGTAAGGGGGTTATTGCTGTGCAGTCTCCCAAACTCCACCTTCCAACTTTGGGTTTGTCCGTCTTAAAACATCAGTAGCACTTCCTTATGTGGTCAGGGGATTTCTTTAGATCTATTTTATCTTTTTGTTAACTTGTTATTAACACTCATAAGATTTGACAAGCAAGTCATGTTATTGCAAATGATCCAGTTTTTTTGTTGGGCTTTAATCTGAGTTCTGTTTGTCTGTTCACAGCCATTCTAACATTTTAAGTTCTACCTAATGTTCCTTGTTCATGACCAATGATGATGAGGACTGGATTAAGTGACCCCGACCCCTGGCGTTCCAAACAGGAAGTTTCTGCTGGCTCCAAGAAGCCAAAATCCCATAGACTTTGATAGAGAAACAAACAGCTGATACTCAAGTTTGTCAGATTCTTGCTCTGATATATTTTCTTTAACTTGTCTTAATCTTGTCTTTTTCTTAAATATATATATACATTTTTTTTTTCAGTTCAAGCTATGTAAGTTATAAACTGACAAATCATGCCGAAATAACTGTATGTGGTGCATGCTGGTCCCCACATTGATCATTCAAAACGTTTGATTCCAGTTTCAATGGCAGGTGTGGAATTCCAACAAGCTCCCTCCCGACTGGCGAGATTTACGTCATCTGACGTCATTTTGGAGCCAGCAGGTATGTTTCTAACACTTGAGTGTGTGTGTGTGTGGACTAGGGCTGTAAGGAGTACTCGTGATCTTCTCCCAAAAATGACAGTACAAATATTCATGACATCCAAGATTGCTGATTCAGGATATTTTAGTGTAGTAAAATATTTTTCGGGAACTAAGTATTTAGTGCTCTCAAATGCAGATTAATGTTAGATTTTAGGTTTAAAAAATAAAACAAAGCCGAATACGCAGTGCTACTGTCACCAGAAGTAAACAAATCTTCGTGTCGGTGAAGCTTCCAGTTTTCAAAGTAAGACTAGCATGAGCTTTTTTTTGTGACTGAAGTTTCCCTCACTGACATAACTTCTAAAAAAAAAAAAGAGCTTTCACACCAGTGTTTCAATTCTTTTAGTTATGAAAACTCTTCGACTGTTAAAGCAATTAACGTAACTCCAGTGGGTTCTGAAGCAGAGAAATGCAGCCTTGCACTAATATGCAGCTCTACACAGCTTAAGTGTGGATGGAATCAATGTGAATCAGCTCATTCTGTCACGGATAAAAAGTTACTTTGTATACTAGATTTGCACCAATATGTAATACCTAAGACGTGAACTGATGCTGAACTCCAAGGATGTAAAAACTGTGGAGAACATTTTCAGGTTTTGCTAAATTATGTGATTTTTATGTCGTTTATGTTACTGCTGAACTTACCTAGAAGATACTTACCCCCCCCCCAAAAAAAAAAATTAAAAAATGCCAAACACCATTTCTTTCCATCTGAATCTTTGCTTTTTTATCAGTTTAGTTGATTCTTCTCTCCAGTACAAAATAAAGGTAAAAATAATGGTAATTTCATACATATCATTTTCATACATCCAGTAAACAGTATGCCCCAATCCGATCACTTGATCATATATCGGGCCCGATTACATGGTTAAGGACTTGATCAAAATCTGACTCCTTTGTCTGATCAGAATTGGATCCATCCATCTTCTTCCGCTTCATCCTGGACCGGGTCGCGGGGGCAGCAGTCTAAGCAAAGATGCCCTGACTTCCCTCTCCCCGGTCACTTCCTCCAGCTCCTCTGGCTGGACCCCGAGGCGTTCCCAGGCCAGCCGAGAAACATAGTCTCTCCAGCGTGTCCTGGGTCTTCCCCAGGGCCTCCGTCCAGTGGGACATGCCTGGAACACCTCTCCAGGGAGGCGCCCAGGAGGCATCCGGACTAGATGCCAGACCCACCTCAACTGGCTCCTCTAGATGCGGAGGAGAAGCGGCTCTACTCCGAGCTCTCTCCGGGTGACTGAGCTCCTCACCCTATATCTAAGGGAGCGTCCAGCCACCCTCCAGATGAAACTCATTTCAGCCACTTGTAGTAGCTTGTAGATTCGCATAATGATCAGAGCTTTATATTTCATCTCATCATTCCAGATAAATACTCCACCACAAGTCTGCATGTCATGAAAAGATCACAAAATGCCATTACCAGAAAAAGCAGCAGAAAACAGCAGCAGCTCAAGCAGAAGGCTAATGTAAACAAAGCTAGTTAGAAAGCTAACTTCTGGGACCAATAACTCTTTTAAAAACGCATTAAACTGACAGCAAGTGTCTCTATTGGTTTGTCCTAACACAAACAACAACCTCTAAAGGTATTCCAACAGAAAAAGCTTTTGTTTCTTTTTAATGTTAAGCTCTTCGTGCTGCAGACAGATGGCTACACAGCAGCTGCTAACTGCTACATGCTAGCGCCGTGATTTAACTCCTTAGGACCCGAGCTGTCCTTTGATATGCCTGTTTTATTTATCTGACAGAGAAATAACAGTTGAGAAAATTAACTACACTGATAAAACCAAAAATGTGATGTCTTAAGAACTTGAAAAAATTAGCACATAATCTTAAAAATAAATAAAAACTAATAATGATATCAGCTATTCATGAACACTCATCAAATTTTATGCTAAAACAAAGTCATAATTTATTTTTAAGAATTTTTAATGAGGACAGGAATCACACTTGGTAAAAATGTTCAATATCTCTAAAGATATTAAAGCTAAACTCACTAAACTTTCTCACATGACTAAATATACTTATATAACAAGAAAATATTTTTTTTCCTAGTTTATATTTGCTGTATTTTTACTTGTTTATTAAAGCTACTTCACAGAAGCGTTCTTTTTAAGTTTCTAATGATAAAAGGTTATTAAAATAAAATTAAGGGACAACACAAATCCGTTTCTTCACTTTATCCATGTTTTAAATGTCTTATAAAAGTATCGGTATTGGCAGATACACAAATTCAAATTACTCGGAATATGATCGGGCCCAAAAAGAATACTAAAATAATACTTCGCCTCCGTCAAGAACAGGCAGACAGCTGGATCCAAGTGCAGCAGGTTTATTTGGCACAGG
>NC_050522.1:3497878-3505670 GCF_002922805.2 Oryzias melastigma | reverse complement strand
AAACCCTCAAAATGTAACTGAAACTCATATAAATTCACATTTTGTAAAAAAAATAAATAAATAAATAAATAAAACTAATAAATTAAAACTAATAATGATATCAGCTATTCATGAACACTCATCAAATGTTATGCTAAAACAAAGTCATAATTTATTTTTAAGAATTTTAAATGAGGACGGGAATCACACTTGGTAAAAATGTTCAATATCTCTAAAGATGTTAAAGCTAAACTCACTAAACTTTCTCACATGACTAATTATACTTATATAACAAGAAAATATTATTTTTTTTCCTAGTTTATATTTGCTGTATTTTTACTTGTTTATTAAAGCTACTTCACAGAAGCGTTCTATTTAAGTTTCTAATGATAAAAGGTTATTGAAATATAAATAAGGGACAACACAAATCTGTTTCTTCACTTTATCCATGTTTTAAATGTCTTATAAAAGTATCGGTATCGGCAGATACACAAAATCAAATTACTCGGAATACGATCGGGCCCAAAAAAACCTGATCGGGACATTCCTAATTAACACCTGACAGTAAAGATGATAATTCTCCAGCATTTTGATGCTTTACTCCCCCCCCCACACACACACACACACATGCACCCTTATTTCCTTAACTCACCTTTTCCCCTTTTCTTTTGTACCTCCTCTCTCTCTAACATTCCTCCCTCTGTTTCTTTTCTGTCCGTTCCAACAGAAAAAGAATATAAACATAATTAATATAAATAAAGTTTAGCCAAAATTACAAAAGGGGTTTGTCAAAATATACACTTTACTGTTAGTTTACAATATGTCCAAGACAAGAGGCCTTCAGCTCTCATCTGTTTGCTCAGTTGGAAAGGACAAGTTAAAAAAAAAAAGAAGTCTGTGAGATCCGTCATAGCTTGCGCTCACAGCGCCACGATCTCATTCTGGAGTCCAGCGACTGGTATCACGGCACACACTTCAGCACAAAGGAACAACACACAACGGTCAGAAGAACCATAGGTCAGGCCATGGTAGGACCACTCAACTGGAGATGGACAGACATTGGTATGGAAATGAAATGAAAGTTAGAGGGTTAAATGAGGTGAAGATGTAAAAGTCCTTAATAAAATCCTAAGTTTATTGATTTTAGTTTGTTAGTGTTGGTGTTAGTGATGTTAGTGTTTTCAATTTAACTTTTAGGGTCACATGACATCTTTCTTAAGGGCAATTCATTAAAGACGCAAACCTACGACATCCCATTAATCTGGTCCTATTCCTCCTACACGTTAAATATGCATTAAACAGAATAGAGTCACTGAGTATAGTTGGCATATAAGAGATATTGGCTCATCATTAAAAATCCATGTAAGGCTTTCAAAGCTGCAGAGAGGTGATTTCACGCCTGGCTGGATCGTTTCGTACGCGCTTCTTCCCGCCGCCGCAGAACCCACATCCACTGGAGGAGGCTCTGCGTCAGTCAGCATCGTCCTTGGATCTGCCTCCCCCGTGCGTGGCTCACAGGGATGGATGTGGCGTCTGAGCTAATGGAGCAGGGAGACACAAGCTGCCTCTGAATGGGTGGAGGTGAGGAGAGATCAGGGTGATCCTGAAGCAGCTCCCTGCCCGCCGTCATCATGTTTGTTTTTGAGAGCGTTGCTTCAGGGTCGTTTCAGGGGTTTTGAGCTGGGGACACACCCCCCCCACAAAACTGGTTGTGTCACGATTTATAGAGCCCCTCCTTTTGTTTACAACTGACTCGGCACTCATCCATCATCCAGTTTCTGCAAATATGTTTCTGAGTCAGACATGTACGCTAACGATACAAATGTGCCAAAAAGCCCCCCAAAGAACGTCTGAGGTTCCATAACCATAAAAACATTTTGCTTCTGATTAATGTGGTATTCTTTCGCCCATGGCTCTCCTTAGCAGACCACCATATGAGATGTTCAATCAACTATGCATGACTTGACCTTAATGGATTTTTCACAGGGAGGCTTGGGTTGGTTATTAGGGAAGCAGCTCATGTGGAACAACCTTGTCCCCCCGGGGGGGGAATTACACCCGTTCAGAGGAAACCCGCATAATGGCAGCAGGAGAACAAGGGAAAGTGCCCGTTCCTCTTTTCTAACATGTCTTTTTGTGGCAGCTATGATGTGTCAAAGGAGAACCGTGTACCTGCTGCTGGTTCCTAGACTTCCCTTCGTTCCTCTTCAGCCTGTTCCCTGTTACTCTCTATGTCTTAAACAATCCCCTTCACACACAACATGGCCGTACAAATCCGCTGCTAATCATCTGAATTAACCTTCATCCTTTGGAAAGACAAAATACTGAGCATTTCTGAGGTTATTATGCTAATGAATCATATTTTTATGCGTCTGGTAAAAGTGTTGAATGTCTAAGAATGCTGTGATCACAGAGCTCTCTTCACCCCGCCACCACCACCTTCCCCTCCCTCTAACACTCATCTGTAAATGAGCAAACAAAGTGGCCCATTGTTGAATTCATTTTCTCCTCCGGCTGTATACTTTAATTGGGATAATAAGCTGAAAGGTTATCAACGCAGAGCAATCCATTACTCAGGCACCTTGCTTACGTTCCACTCTGCCTCTGCTGGCCCCCTTCAGCAGCTTTAAAGGGTACAAGCTAACGTCACGCCGGACTCCCTAACTTTTAGACAAAACACCTCCAGAGATGAGCTCCAGTTGAAAATAAAGCTTAACAAGCCAGCTCAAAATGTCTGATAATAAAAATTTCAGTAATGGCTACATGATAAAGAGAATCTGGGTTAGGCAATATGAAAGGCATGTTTACTGTCACCCCTAGGGGGAACCCTCTTTTCCCCTTTCCTGCTCTTTTCTCCTGTTTTCCTTCTCTTCCTGGTTACTCAGCAGGGTTCCTCAGTGAGTGTGGCTCTTCCTGATTGGACTCACCTCATTAGCTCTGCTTCTCCTGACCACTATTTAGGCTGTGCCTGCTCCATTCGCTGCCAGTTTGTTTGCCTTGTATGGGTGCAGTCCTCCACCTCCTGCTCTTGTTAATCTTAAAGTTCATGAAGTTTTGATGTTGCTGACGTTGATGAACACCTTCTTCAAGTTCTTTGTGTACTCTTTTCTTCAGGATATTCAGTCATATGTACCAACCTTGTTTTAACGCATCACAGAACGCTTCCCTCTGCCCAACATCTGCCTATGCTTTCCAGCCTCAATCTGGTGCATTCACACCGGATGCGGCAGGCGTATCAAATTTGCGTCTGCTGCCTCTCTTTTGACGTGTGTCAAATTTACTGCTTATAACCCTTATGTCCCTGCCGCAGAGCAAGTGCCAAAGTTTACTAGAATTCATTCGTTGCCACATCATGGAAAACATGGAAAACATGGATGACGTTGAGTGATGTGGATGATATGTTTTGGAGAACTCAACAGAAGCACTGGTAAGCAGTCACCACATCTGGTTTAACCAGATCTTTCAGAGTTTTTCGGGTGTTGTGTACTTCACTCGTGCAGCAATCACCATTAGCTCTGCCAGAGCCTGGGGAGCAGAGCTCACTAGCCGGGTGGCTGGCTAGTATAGCAGTCATACTAACTCCATGGACTCTGTGACAGGCTGCCGATCTTTTCAGGGTGTATCCCGCCTTTGCCCAACAGTAACTGAGACAGTCTCTGGCTAACCCACGTCCCCCACGAGTTAAGAAATGGATGGAAGTTCAGGATGCAAATCCTCGCATTGAGGCGCCATATTGAATTTACATTTCTACTCTTTAATTTAGTCACTGAAATTGTCACGTACCCAAAGCTGAGTCCCTGATTGGCTGATGTTGTGGAAAAATGTGAAATCCAATGGAAGAGCAGACACATCTTAAGATTAACACAAGTATTTAATAACAAAACTCAGAAAAATACACGCAGTGTGCACAGACATGTAGGGAAGACTCTGTCATAGAGTGTTCCGACGAACTGACAAGACCTAAGCCTTTTATAGGACTGGTCAAGCCACCTTCAAAGCAATTGTCAGGATATGTCACATGGCCTGATCCTCTTGGGTGACCATTATCTCAGAGGCCTCTGCTTTCTCCTTTGTCTCGGGGTCAACATGTTATTTATGCCTTTACACCCCTGGTTAAGGAGGATGTAATTTAAGGAGCTATTTGGAAATGTTTACATTCAATCAGCATCCTGCCCTCCTGCTGGGGACAGTGTATCGTAAAACCCTTTCATCTTAGCTTGGGAAAAGAAGCAGGAGAAGGCACTTGCATTTGTTCCTAAAAGGTGAAATGGTCATCTGTAGGCTACAGCTTGGATTAACATTTTAAAATACATTTAGACAATGATAAGAATAAAATGGAATTAGAATTTAATCAAAAGATATTCTCTTACACTGACTTACCACGTCAACCTTGCCATGGCGGACGCCCAAATTGCTCTGTGCCCCGTCAGATCACTTCTTTACATTGACCTAATATTGAAACGTGACGCTTTCGGAGTGAATGAACCATTAGACTCAAACCCAAGCCTCATCTCGCCACATCTCCACGCTGTTATTACAATACCCAACCAACAAGACAGCTGCTCCATTGACTAATTTTCACTATGGAAAGAAAGAAACACTACTCACCTCATTGGACTGCATCCTGTTGGAATCCTGCTGTCGGGCCCTCATCACCTCGAGACGCATTCATGAGTTTCTCCTCCAAGTCTGCTACAATCCCACAGCCAAAGGAAAGTGTTTCTGATCTCTAGATACTCCCCGTACAATAGAACTAACTACCCTTTATTATGGTGTCTGAGATCCCTCTTGATTGCTAGCTTCTGGGTGTGTTACATTTTTCCACTAACAAGACAGTTTCATCTGTTTCAACAGGAATTTCCTGTCTCCTTTGTTAAACATTAATAGAAAGAGTCACATGTTTCCAGTCATTCTGCATAACAAATGAAGCCACAGAAGTTTTTGAAACCAAACTTTTGTTGAGGTTATTTGCTGAACTGTTTCATTTATTTCCACTTTCAAATGAGTTTCAATCCAGAAGCGGCGAGTCCTTTCATCTCACTTGATGTGCGTTCTGACTTTTACGCTTCTAAGTAATGAGTGGTTGTAGAAAACGATTGAGTTGTTATTGGCATGTGCTTGTCCTCTGAAGCAGCAGACTTAAATCAAACAAGTTTGCAGCAAGAGAACATTATAAAAGACCTCCCAAAATGAGGCACATCATTTTTACAAAAGAATTGGACACCAAATTGCGTTACATGTTACAGATCAGGGACATGGCATCCCCCTGTCACTGTAATTATGCACCACGGTGGTGCCAATGCATTAAAAAGGAGCCACATTATCACAACTGACAGTAGACTCAACTCTTCATCACTTATTCAGCGCCAGGCAATTTTCCAAGGCGTTCCCAGATGGTTGTCAATTTTATGCAAAACTGAAAAGTGATTCTGTCCAGCTCATCTCAAATTGATATCTTCAGGTTGCAGGCTGGAAGTTGAAAGCTTCAAAATAAAGTATTGGTTCTTCCGTCTAATGTCTCTTACAAAGTGGGAAGAAAAATGCATGTTTCACACTGATAGTTTTTTCAAGACAGATGACAAAACATCCTTTTATGGAGCCATTTATTCCACTTTAACATCTCCCACACTTTTGAGGGTCACCAAGGTTGCGTTTAAGTGCCCATTAGAACAGCTTTCAGAGGAGGGACTGCTGATACAGATAGCTTTCTTCGTCTGATCTCTCAGCCTGAATGCAAAGTCTCAACCCCAAACCAAACATATTATACAGGGTTCAATTAGGATGTGTCCAGAAAAACGCCCTCGACCTGCTGGAGATGCATTAATACCACCATCCAGTGTGAGCTCTGTATATATTCCGGGCCCTGTAATCATAGTTTCACTCATTAGTATTATATTACTACAACATGTCACAACTCTTGCGCACGTTCTAATCATGACCAAATTAAACTGACTTCTCTTGTTGTTTTTCCTTTTAGATGCTGGTTTTCTCCCTTTCCTAAAAGCTTAGAGTGAAAGGACTGGAACCTCTCCGACTTCCACTCACCCACATTCAGAGGCTTGAATTAAGTGGATCTGTGGGACAATAACAACATTTTTTCCCACAAATGCATCTATCATCAAGTCTCTAAACACTTAAACACTGATTTTTTTTCTGTTACTGAAGGTAAGACCATCTGCATCTCCTCATCACAGGATATTTACTTCTTTGTTTTTCACCATGGCTATCATTCTAAAAAAATAAAAATAAATTTGTTGTATTAAAAGTATGGTTAAACAACTGCAGTGGGATGATGTTTATGCCAAACTGCTGTGAAACTCAAAACCTCAAAGAACTAGATCTTTGATGAATGTTGGTAGCGTGGGTTTTCACACCAGATATTTTCATACCACAGTTTGTTCCACATCCATTGAAACTGGCCCATTGGGCTGCACAGTGGTCTTTTTGTTTGAATGTTATCCTTCAAGCTGCTCCTTTACATTCAGAAATTTATGACATTGTAAAACTTATTTTGTATTAAGTACATGTCTTTGTATTTTGATGCTTCATGAAAGGAAAAGGTAGAAAGACGAAAAGTAAAATGAAGTTTTGCTAAATTCTGAAAAATTCACATGTACTTCTACATTCAACACCAAATTTGAGTAAGTTACTACACTCTAATTTCTGTATCCTATACTGGACAATAAACCAACCACTCAGATAAAAATGTGTTTTTAATATATTCTTATTGTATTCTTCTCTTAGGAAGTATAGAAAATAATGTAAAATTAAAACTGTGTTTGTTCAATTGTTGGATCAGGAAAATCAGACCTTGAAAAAGCTCAGACTTATGATGCAGCTACTGCAAAGTCATGCTTTCCCCACTCCAATTCAGATCATCTATTTACAGACAAATACCCCAATATACATTGTCAATTCTCCTCGCCTGAGCTCTAACCTGAGTGGCCGGATACCTCCAATATTGCTCGCAATTTTTTTGTTGGCTTGGGCACTAGTAGGGGAGAGTAAACAAAGGCATGCTGGGAAATAAGCTAAACTTACTTCCGCGTCAACCAATGAGCTATTTAGCAAATGATGGCATGCTAGCCTGATACCATTGTCTAAGATACATAAAGAGCATTGCCATATTGAACATGTCAGGAAACAATGAGACTTTGCTTAGTACATACAGTAAAATGACCATAAAATACTTAATTTTGGTCTGATATTAAAAGGAGAAAAACACTGATCATCACAAAAATAAGAAGCAGTTCATGGTATTATTGTTTTTGTACAAAGTGCAAAAGCATTTCTATAAATAAATATGTAACATAGGAAATACAATTCATACATAATGCATGGTTGTGATTTTATTCAAATGACTTACACAAACTGTTAGACTCCTCGGTCCATGTTTCTACACGGGTCCGGTGGGGAGTCTACCTCGCCGCAGACTGCACCGGTTGAAGCCTATATGGGCTCCAGCTCGAGTGTCTCGGCACAGTAGGAAATGTCTTTAAAACGACACTGCCTATTTTTTTTTTTCTTTTTTTTAACTTGTCCTGTACAACAGCTGAGCCAACAGATGCAGGCTGAGAGCTTCTTGTGTTGGGCAGATTTTACTGTCACAACAGGGATTTATTGAGTATAAACCCCTGTTGTATTTAATGCTAAACTTTATTTATATTGATTATGTTTTACTTAATTATTTTTTTTTTTCTTTGTTGTTAGACTGGGCGGAAAAAAAAGAAGGGGGTGGGAGGGGGATGATAAGATGGCAACAGAGGGAAGCAACATCATAAAACAACCAGGACTAAGTAACAAACTAGAATGG
>NC_050522.1:3491959-3495274 GCF_002922805.2 Oryzias melastigma | reverse complement strand
GCATAAGAGTTTGTATATTTTGGAGAAAATCTTATTCATTGAAAGTTTAAAGAAAGAGATAACTAGTTCTGGTAATTTTAAGTCATTGTCATCGTATTTAACTTTTTTAGTAATTATAGATTTCAGTTGCTGGTACTACTTCATGTTTCTGATTTTACCCCCGAAACCCAGCCCCACGCCCCGCATCGGAGTCTGCCCACTACGGTGATCTGTGTGTGCCCGTGTGTCTGTTTTGTGTGTGTCTGTGCTCGTGCACACACGTGTGTGCGTGCGTGTTCTCATTGTATGTTCATTTCCATCTCTACAGTCTGTTTAGACAGAAAAACATGATCACATTTTTCAATCACTGCGTTTTATTGTGAAAAATTTGTTATATTTTGAAAATAAACCGGATTATCTCATGTACGTTGATGTAACTTCCTGCCAGAATTGACACGGATAGCTCGCGGCTCGTACACAAAATAGAACAGATGCCGAAACGATCTGCTGTGTGGGCCCTCCGCAGAGGACTGAGCTGCTCTGCGCCTGGTGTGATCCACAGTATAGGTTAGCATGGGCGCCGAATTGAAGCAGGCTCCGTTCTGCGTCCAGTGTGAACCTGGCGTTAGGCTTCGGCACCCTAGCTACCCCAAAAAGGACAAAGCGGTCAACAAGATAAATGAATAAACAGTCAGACAATGTTCGTTTAAGCTCTTCCTTATTTATTAGCGCTCTAGCATTTTCTAGTATAAACTGAAAGGTAATTAGAAAATGATCTGAAAGTACAGGATTATGAGGAAGGACATCCAGATGGCTAATCTCAACTCCATGAGTTAAAACAAGGTCCAGAGTGTGCTTGTGACAGTGAAACCGTTGATCTACATTTTGTGTGAAACAAAGATTTTCTAATAAAGCTGCAAATGCGTTTCCAAGACAGTCACTGGAACCATCAACATGAATGTAAAAATACCCTGCTGTTATAATTTTGTCACAATCTAAAATAGTGGTTGATAGAAAGTCAGAAAACTCAGTTAAGCGCCTTGTGTTTCGGTTGAAGAAAAGGCACTATACAAATAAAGTTTGGAAGTTTGAAGATAAAAATTAGGAATACGGGCCGAGAGGGCAATAAATAATTACAAATAAAATAGTTTTTTGGGTCTTTCTGTTTGAGTGATTTATAGACCGTACAATTCTTTCAAAGGAATAGTAAATGTTTTTAACTTTACGCATGACTCTGAAATTACTGCTAACCCACCTCCTTTCCCAGAAATCCTGGATTTCTGATAGTTATTATAGCTAGGGGGGGTTGCTTCACTTAGTCGAACATAATCATCCTGTTTTAGTCAGGTTTCTGTTAGAGCTAGACTAGGTTTGTTATCATTAATCAATTCATTGACTAACAGCGACTTTGAGGAAATTGATCTAATGCACAGGTGTCGAACTCCAGGCCTCAAGGGCCGGTGTCCTACATGTTTTCCAACCAACCTGCCTTTGAAGCTCCTTATTGGCCAAACACACCTGATCCAGGTAATCAGCAGCAGATGAGGCAGGATTTCTGGAAAACCAGTAGGACGTCGGCCCTCGAGGACTTGACATCTGATGAAAAATAATGACATCATAAGCACCTGGACGGCTCAGTGGGCTAAGTATAGGGTTTGCATCCAGGAGACCTGAGTTCAATCCCGGGGGTGTCCACTGATCCACACCCAGATTGGGTCCTTAGGCAAGACCCTTGACACTGCTACCTAACTGGGTCCCTGTGCCCCTCAAGTACAGGGTTGTGTCCGGAAGGGCATCCGGGATAAAAACTCTGCCAAATCACTGATGTGAAACAGTGGGTGCTGTTTTTTCTTTCTGTGATTCGTTCCTTTCATTTGCCTTCCAGCATATAAGCTAATGATAGGAACTGCTGGGCTAGCCCTGTTTGGGGTTAGCAGCAGCGATAAAGGGGAGAGTTTTAAACTGCTGCTCTCTGTCCGCTTCTCATCTCTGGGTTGTCAGGCTGCATGGCTAAAGCTAACAGAAATGTTCCTTGAAAGAAGAGTGGCGCAGATGGATCTCATCTCTCCGCATGAAACCGGGCTTCCCCCAAAAAGCATTATAATTGTCCGCAAAGCCAACGCTGTTTCAAAACAGCAAAGCCAACGCAGATCAAAATACCACTTTGGGGTTCTTTATAGATAGGAATGAACAATATATTGCACTTAAAAGTAGAATTGTCATGGTATGGCCCTTTAAACACAGCACAGAGCCTCGCTCAGTACAAAGTATTGTTTGTGCTCTCTTGGCTGCATTACCAAACTTTATTATTGTGACCTGACTCTCTGTTTTCTGACCTCTGACTCTGTTTGGCTGCCGCCTGCCCCAACCAACACCTGAACTACAATATCTGAAGTCTGATCCCTGAAATGTCTATGTTCATTATTGACCTCTGCCTTCCTGACCCTGCCTAACCTTATAGTGGTGTCTGACTTCTGCTCTGTCAACCCTTCTGTCCAGTAAGCCTGCTGCACTTGGTTACAGCCATCTGCCTGCCTGTTTGTAACGACATCATTGTAAATGTTCATTAGTATGGAACATCCCTTTCTTAAGTAAATGTATAGACAGACAGACAGATATTTTTCAAGGGGTGATGGGATAACGGCAGATGGGTACAATCCTGTCAAAAGTTTAGAGGTAAATTTCTGATGAAGTCCTGCAGCTCTGCAAAAATATGTCTTAAAAAGACACAGATTTGTTTTATTTGGGCCAAAGACGGCATAATCATAGCTAAAAGACCACTGGGAACGCTTTGAAAATAGAAAAAAATAAAGAGATGGACCTTAAGCTATTGGTCTTTTCTGTTGTCCATGACTCAGGCTTCTGGTTTAATGCAGCATCTCATTTATTTTCCGTGATGATCAAACTGGTCATGTGATCTGTCTCTTTTGCAGGTTCCTTTATGCTGTTAGCCAAAAAAAGAGACTTTTTTATAGGTAAAAGTAACTGAAATTTATGATAAAACTGTATCTTTAACTCTAAAGATAACTGGCTGTGTTACAGTGTGCAGATCAGAAAATATTCCTGAAGACATTAACAAAGTATTGTAATTCACAGCCTTTAAATAGAATCCCCTCTTTAGATGCATCTGATGAAAAATAAACTTCACAAAAAATGTATTTTTGGTTAAGACAGACAGGTCCATAGATAAAGCCATGAAATTAAAGGGAAAAACGTGTTTTTAATACATTTATACAGAAAAGAATATATATTAAAATTAGGGCTGTCAGATTTGTCGCGTTAAAAACGCATTAATCTGACGTGTGCTTGACGCCGACAATTTTTTTGACGCATTAA
>NC_050522.1:3464944-3491925 GCF_002922805.2 Oryzias melastigma | reverse complement strand
GAAATAGACTGATTGACAAATATGAATAGATTCTAATTTAGTTATCTCTGAGGGGTTGAGCATCTTTAAGACTGCAGTGACGGATGTGACTTTGTCATCTTTGTAATGATTCCTCTGCACAAATGTTCTAATGTTGTTTGGAGTTTGATCAGGAAAAATCATTAAGATGTAATTTCAGAATGATTTTCTAAAACTAAGTCCAAAAACAAGACACTGAGTTTGATGTGTAATAAAAAAATATCTCTATTTATGAAGCATAATCTTTTTTATGGCTAAAAACATGCACAGTCATGTCTACAGCTGATGACAAATCAAAAAATGCTCCTCCGCTGTGATCTGTCATTGTGTTTTAGCCTGCAGAGATTCAGCATCTTTCATACAGAGCTTGAGTAATTAGATCATTAAATAATTAGACGATGTTTAATGTTGCTGGGGTGTCCTCCTGCATTTATGACTTTTAAAAACAAAGCCTCCTACTTGACATGACACAGCATAATTAGAATGAGAACATCTCGGTGTCCACATCTCTGCAGATCTCTCCTGGAAAGCCAACACCCAAGTCTTAGTCAAAAAGGCCCAGCAGCGGCTGCACTTCCTGAGGATGCTCAAGAAGCAGCGACTCCACCAAAAGCTGCTGGTGACTTTCTACCGCTCCACCATAGAGAGCCTGCTGACTTACGCCATGTCGGCGCGGTGGCCGACAGGAAGAGGCTGCAGAAAGTGACAAATGCAGCCCAAAAAATCATCGGCTGCCCTCTGCCCACAATGGCCTCCATCTACACCTCCCGCTGCCTCACCAGAGCCAGAAACATTGTTAAGGATAAAACCCACCCCGGTCACCACCTCTTCAAACTGCTGCCCTCTGCCAGACGGTACAGGGCCATACCAGCCAGAACAAACAGATTAAGGGACAGCTTTTTCACAAAAGCTGTTACTGCACTAAATGTAAATAATAAGCAATAAACACCGAATACCTGCACATTCATATGCAACTGTTGCACATCCGTTCTGTCTCTCGTCACTTTACTTTTGATACTCAGCTCGTTTGCACATACCTGTTTTTATTTGCGCATATCTGTATAGTTAGGTGTCTTCCTTCTATTTATTTTGTATTTTATTACTTTTTCCTGTTTGTGTGTTGTATATTTTTTTGTCCACAACGGTGTGAGCTGTACCTAAATTTCATTGTAGCATCTACAATGACAATAAAGGCATTCATTCATTCATTTATTCATTCATTCATTCATTCATTCATCTCCATAACAAGTTTCATAGAAACCACTGTCAAAACAAAGAAAACTCAAATCAAGATGGAAAACACATTTTCCCGTGCCCAAAGCAGAGTACCTGATTGGCAGATGCGACGCAGCGACCTGTCAAACTTCAGGTATTTACATTTCGCGCCTGCCGCCCGATTCGCACCTCGCCGCTCAAATTGAGCTGCTGGGAGACCTTCACGCCGCGCCCATCGCTCACATCGCGCCGCGAGGCTTCAATTCACCTCAGAGCGCGTCTGGGTCATTGGTTAATCATTGGAGATTGCCCCCAGAATCGCGTTCGGTGTGAGTGTAGGGGAGACCGGGCACAATTGTAACACTTTTTTCCAAATTGGTCATAGCAACTTATGAGTAAAAACTTACTTTAAACAACATGAATGAAAGATGAATATCTTGGCTTGACATGTGACTAGGTTTGGAGTCAGTAAAACTATTTATTTTGTTATCAATTAAACAAAAAAAGTCAAATATTGCAATTGCCCCATACACGGGGCAAATGTAACACACCAATTGGGCAAATGTAACACACACAATTGCAACAATTTTTTTTTTCATAAAAAGTATCAGACTTAAAAGATTCAACATTTAAATAAAATTTCCCCTATAACATTGTTATGATAAAACTTAACAATACTGTGATTAAATGCTTCACAGTATGCTTTTAACTTTTCTTGTATACTTCTTAAAATAAAGTGCAAATAATTATTATAATAAAAAAAACCATTTGGAATACCATCAAATGAACAATGGAAAAACCCTTTTTGACAAAATAAAGTACATATATGCCTTCTAATCAAAACATACTTGGCAGTTGTTACAAACTCAAAACTCAAACTCAAATAGAAGGCTCCTCTTTTCCTGTAAACACAGCATTATGTGCTAAACATATCGACAAAGCGATTATATGATGTTACCCTTTTCTCAAGTTTAATCTAATCCGTCAGACTCACAGTTTTGATATACAGAGGTCACATTGCCTGGGGTTCATTCTTCATGTGCCCAGTGCTTGCATGTACCTAACCCATTGTTCACCTGGTCGGCTGTTGTCATAAAGGTAGCAGCATACCAAACAGATGTTCATTAGATCATCTTCACTATCAGATGATTGGAGGCCTCCTTCCTTTGTCTCAGATGACATGGGAGGCTTATTTGTCTTCATAGCACCAGTTAAAGTCTTCTTGGTTGACTTGAGAGCTAAAGACTTATTTTGTTCTTTGCAGACATTTTTTCTTCCATTAGTGCATTTTTTTTACTGTTTTATCTGTGAGTATTGCTGTTTTTCTTCTTTTGCGCCCACCTCTCTTTGCTTCTTTGCGTGCAGGCGCTCTCAGAAATGGCCTCACATGTTCAGGTGTAAACGTTGTTGAGGTAGATTCACCTGTCACCTGTTGGCTTGGATCTGTGTTCCTACTTGTTTGGACTGGATCACTGTCTGATGCAGCTGATGTGCTAACAACTGCTTGGGCTGGTTCTGGACGGTCTGTGACCTGTGACGGGGCAAAGTCCAGGTCATCAAAGAGGTCTCTTTTGAAAGGCACTATTCCTGTGCATGAAAATCCTGCCATGATATTCTTTGGTGTAACAGCCAATGGCAAAGCTTGGCATATTATTATTCCAGGGACGTCATATATGGTCATTGTTTTTACCAGGGTTGGTTAACATCCAAGAATCACAGGCAGTATTGACTGCCTTCTTGAAAGGGCCAAACACTCCCCTGTCTAGTGGCTGCAGTTTGTGTGATGTGTGTGGGGGGAATGAAAGGAGAACAATGCCAGACTCTGCAAAAGTTAAGTGCGTCTATGGATAGATGGGAGTTGTGATTGTCTAGCAGTAGGAAACTGGGTGTTGTTTGTTGGGCTTTGAATGCTTCACAAAGTGCTGAAGAAAAACGACAAAGTCTTCCACTTGGATCCACCCAATACCATATGCATCCTGGTGGGCCATCACGTATGAAATGGTGCTTTCTGGGAAAGATGAACATGGGAGGGACACTGTTTTCTGTAGCATTAATGGTGATGGCACATGTCACCAGTGAACCTCGTTCCTGGGAAGTTAAGGCACCCACTTGTTTCTTCCCCTTCAGTGGCACAATGTGATTTGGGGTTTGCACAGTTGTTACTCCAGTTTCATCCACAATGTAGATGTTTTGTGGTGCAAATTTGTGTCGCTCCATTACCTTTGTAAAGTTATGAAAGAATTCCATTACAGTTGTTCTGTCTCGTTGCTCGAGCCAAACTTGTGGCCTTGGGCTTCCTTATAGACAGTGGAATTCAGCTTCAGGAAATTCCTGCCATGTTGGATTCATTCCACTTTTCAGGAAAGGTCAGTTTGTACTTAACTGCACACTGAAATGCAAATCTTCTGACCTCCATAGGCGTCAGTCCGTTATTATAGGTCAGCAGCCTCCAGAAGATATTTAGTGAGTGTAGCTTCTTGTTTCGTTGAGAAGACACGGGTGTGTGGGTTGTAGCCATGCTAGGAATAGTTCCTGGGTTTTTCTTTTTGCATTGCAGTATCTATTAAGGGTAACATGGCAAAGGTTGAAGTTACTTGCAACACTCCTAACAGATTTTCCCCTCAAAGACTTTCTGTGAGGCTTCATCTAACAGGTGCAAATTCTCGCCTCAATTTGTTGTTCATTTCCTTGAACAAACCATCCTTTGAATCAGAAAGACACCGCGTAAGCAATTTTTGTTACTGTAGAAGTACTAATAAGGGTTGCTAGCAACACATATTGAATATTATGACCAAATTTTGGAGAAAGTGGTCTACCTTCTGTTGCAGTCCTTTTTTAGCCGAGAACGATGTCCTGGAGAAGTTCCAGTCTGGTTTTAAAACCCGTCACAGCACAGAATCTGCGCTGCTGAGGGTTTTTAATGACATCTTCTGGGCAACTGATGATGGAAACTTTGTTGTCCTTCTTCTGCTGGACTTGTCCGCAGCTTTCGACACTGTGGACCACAATATCTTATTGTCCAGGTTGAAAGGTTTGGCTGGAATTTGTGGTACCACACTCGACTGGCTTAGATCGTATTTAACTGACAGGACTGTCTGTGTGAGCATGTCTGGATCCTACTCCTCAACTGCTCCACTGTTGTTTGGGGTTCCACAGGGCTCTATTCTAGGACCACTTTTATTCTCCCTGTACCTCTGTGGTGGAAAAATGTTGAATCCGAAGGAAGAGCAGACACAATTTAAGATTAACACAAGTATTTAATAACAGAACTCAGAAAAATACACGCTGTGCACGGTGGCGCGTAGGGAAGACTCCGTCAGAGTGTTCCGACAAACTGACAAGTCCTAAGCTTTTTATAGGACTGGTCAAACCTCCAAACAATGCTGCATATCACATGTTCTGACCCCCTTGTCTGTTAATCATCTCAGAGTCATCTGCTTTCTGCATTAGTCTTAGGATCAACTTGTTATCTGTGTCTTAACAGAACCAGCATTTATCTCGGGGTCAGCAGAAGCCTCTGCTGCCTGCCTCTGTTTCTGGATTCAAACAGAAACTACATCTATCTCAGAGTCAACAGAAGTCTCATCCTGCATTTGTCTTGTGGTCAACGTGCTATCAATGTCTTAACATCAAACACTCCCTACGTTGGAATTCTAACGAACTGAAGGCTGTTTTAGGCATGTATTCAGAAGGATGTTTTAAAATGCCCACTAGGCTCATTCAAAGGTTACAGCTTCATTGAAAGGTTACATATAAGAATTAAATGGAATTAGAATTTAATCAAAAATATTCTCTTACAACCTCCTTCCCCTGGGTTCCATCCTCAGAAAACACAGTCTCCTTTCACTGTTACGCTGACGATAGTCAGATTTATCTTCCAATAAGGACAGGAGGCTCCATTACAACATTACTGTCTTGTCTTCAAGACATCAAAGACTGGATGGCCCTCAGCTTTTTAAGTTTTAATGACAAGAAAACAGACGTGATGGTGTTTGGTCCTAGGAGCTCCTGTGACCCCTCCTCAGTGGAGCTGGGTCCTTTGACTCCTCATCTCAGACAGTCCATGTCAAATCTGGATTTTAAGATGGACAGTGATTTTAAACTTGATGGTCAAGTCAGCTCAGTGGTAAAATCCAGCTTCTTTTATCTGAGGCAGCTGGTGAAGGTGAAACCATTTTTATCTAAACATCATTTTGAGACAGTAATCCATGCTTTTATCACATCCTGGCTGGATTACTGTAACTCTCTTTATTTTGGAGTCAGCCAGTCATCCCTCTCACGTCTCCAACCGGTCCAGAACGCTGTAGCTCGGGTTCTGGTTGGAGCGCGTAAGAGGGACCAAATCACCCCAATCCTGGCTACCCTTCACTGGCTGCCTGTGAATTTTAGAATTCATTTTAAGATTCTTTTATTTGTTTTTAAATCTTTGAACAACTGTGCACCGCCGTACCTCTCTGAGCTTCTCTGTCCCTACACCCCGACCAGGAGCCTCAGGTCAGCTGATCAGCTTCTCCTGGAGGTACTGAGGTCTAAGAGGAAGCTCAGGGGGGAACGAGCGTTTTCCGTCTGTGCACCGAAGCTGTGGAATGCTTTACCACTGAGCATTGGGCAGGCGTCCTCACTGTCCATTTTTAAAACACTTCTTAAAACCCAATTTTACCGCCAGGCATTTGACACTGTATGAGACTCTGTTCTGCTGGTGTGAATTATTGTTTATTGTTTTATCTTTGTTTTTATCTGGTGTTTTTATGTATTTTATATAATGTAATTTATTTCTATTTTTATCTGTTTTTAACTTTTTAGCTGTGATTTTATTGTTCTTTGAACTTTTAATGTGCAGCGCCTTGTTTGACTGAGGTCATTTTAAGGTGCCATATAAATTTAATAAACTTAAACTTAAACTTAAACAAATATTAACAGGCTTATACAGAGTTGTGGCAATTGTAACGCTCTGTTACATTTGCCCCTGATGAGGGTGGCCATGTTTTCAGGGTTTTTTGCTATGTTAGCTTTAGCATTTGTTGTTGAGAAATTCATCAAACTAAGGACAGAAAATATATTTTTCAAACATATAAAAATGACATCCATATCTTTGTCTAATATTTGACTAGAAAAAAAAATATTAGGCTATCAAAAATTTTACTTACCTGTCCAAAAAATGATTTTTTGACTGTAGAAAGGGACATGAAGTGCTATAGCACGTAGGGGAAGGAAATGAGCAGGCTTGGGGCGGAGCTTAAGCCTGTGGCTTGTTTCTGTTAGGGATGAGAACCTTTGTTACATTTGCCCCCGGTGTCCAAGAGTACCTATAGCTGCAGGTAATATGGTGGGAGTAATGGCGGATAGACCTGATGGAGGCTATAGATGTCCGACTGATGTTGTATTTTATGTTTCTTTTTTTTATGTTTTTTTTTTTTTTTTTTTTTTCACTTTTTTTCTTTATTAATATTATTTTTTAACCCTTTGGAACCGATAGACCATTCACAGCGTAAAGCTGTGAGATCACTGTAATAAAACTCCATCTAAAATAAACCTAAATCTCTGACAGCTGCAACGCAGATAAGAGTTCTGTGGTGGGCGGAGCAAAACAGAGCTGTCTGTTACTAGAAATCCAACAAAGAGAAAAATGATCATTATTTTATTTATTTGATGGGGACCGACATGAATTTTTCTATGATAAAGAGCACCAGCTTGTCTAAAAATTCCAAATAATTCAGATTATTATAATCCAGGGGCTGCAGGAGAATCATAAAACTTTAGCTTTCATGAGCCATCCTTAGTAATATTTTTAGTTAAGCCTCAAAGAGAGAGATGGTGTCTTTTTCCAGAGTGTAACTTTTTGTTTGTTTATTATTTTCAAACATAAAATCTATGATAGAAAAATTAAATACACCTTCTGATAATGATAGTGATTCAGTCACTCATCATTTTCTATTTAGCAAATAAAAGGACAAAAACATGTCTCAGTTTGACAGCAACTTAAAGCCCCCATGACAGTTTTTTTTTATAAAAAAAAACTTTCTCAGTAGTTTTCTAAATGTCTTAAAAAGCTATTTTTCATGTTGATCTGAAGCTTCAGTCTGAAAAATATCCCCAGGGGGGGTGGGGGGGGCGTGGCTTTTGGAGCTGAGCGGCGAACATTTAGAACCAAATGTGATTCCTGTCCTCATTTAAAATTCTTGAAAATAAATGATGACTTTGTTTTAGCATAAATTTGATGGTGAGTGTTCATAACCAACTGACATCATTAGAACCATGTATTAGTTTTTTTGTCTGTTTTAGGATTATGTGATTTTTTTTAAGCTCATAAGACATCACATTTTCCATTTTATTACCACCATGATTAATTTTCTTAACTTTTATTTCTCTGTCAGAGAAATCAAACAGGCATATCAAAGAACAGCTCGGGTCTTCAGGAGTTAGCAGCTGCTGTGTAGCCATCTGTTTGTCAGCAGCACGAAGAGCTTAAAACTGTCTTTTTCTGTTGAAATGCCTTTATTTGTTGTTGTTTGTGTTAGCACAAACCAACAAAGACGCTTACTATCAGTTTTAAGTGTTTTTAAAAGAGTTATTGATACCGGAAGTCTGAATCTGTGATCATATCGCTAGCTTGACTGAGTTGTTTTTGTTAGCTTCCTGTTGAAACTGCTGCTGTATTTTACTGCATTTTACGGTGATTACATTTTGTGACCTGTTCATGAAATGTAGAAGTCTAGTGGAGTATTTGATTGAAATATAAATCAGAAGAAGAATAAATGAAATGTCCGATATTGATTGGGGGACAACATCCAACATCGATCGAGTCTTCAACCACATGATCGTGCCCGATTTTCGTTCACATGATTGGATCAGGACATTCCTAACATTTATCAAACTGGTTTTTTTCATCTGCTCCTGATTCACAATGATTTGAATAAAGAACTATTGAGAAATGCAATTTCAAGATGTTCTTCCTTGATATATGTCCTCTATATGTCCTCTATCTTGCGTGTCTATCTATGTGTCCTCTAGCATGAATTATTGGATCAGCAAAAAGACTTGTGCAAAACACTGCTTGAACAACAAGAAAGGAGTTTTAAAACATGTCGCCAGGTATTTGTGGACTCTTCAAATAAGAGAATTGATGACTTTTCAAAGCAAATATACCATTACAAACAAATCCTAGAAATGACTCAAAAGGAACTTGATTATCACAAAGCCTCATCCTCTGGTTTGTTGAAAAACTGCAATGAAATTCGATCAGATCTGGATACAATTTGCAAAAGCCTTCTTGCATTTACAAACAAGACAGAATATTTGCAAAGTCAGTCAAGACGCAACAATATTGTTATAGAGGGTGTTAGGGAGTCTGGAAAAGAAATGTGACCGAATGTGAAGACAAAGTGAGAAAACCTTTCAAGGAGAAACTACAACTGGACCATCTCAAAATCGAGCTGGACCGTGTGCATCGAGCTGGGAAGCCTTTGTCTGGAAACTCTGAGAGACCTCGTCCTATTGAGCTGAGGTTTCTGAGGCTGAAGGACAAAATGGGTGTTTTGGATCGGGCCAAGAGGCTCAAAGGCACCGGGATCTTCATCAATGAGGATTTTCCTGAGGCTATGCGGCAGAAAAGAAGAGAATTTATACTAGCTATGAAAGCAGCCCGGGAAAAAGGTGATGTGGCTTATTTAAAGTATGATAAGGTTATTGTGCACCCACCTCGTAATTTATGTCACCGAGTTCAATCTAATGCTTGATGTTTTATATGATCTTCCTGCACTCTGACAACATTGTTTAGTATTGTTCTTTATGAAGATTCCTTCCTATGTCCTCTATTTTAAACATTGCTGAAAGTTCTACATTTGTTAACAGTCAATGTGATTCTATTGACCCTTAAAGTTGTGAAATTGACCCTGATGTGCACTTCTTTTCCACTCACAGTGATACAGATCCTTTTGACTAATATACACAAAAAACCTTTAATGAATTTGTTCTAATTATGCCAACTAATGTTTTTTTTTACTTTCCACCTAAATATTCAGAGCTTATCTAAACAGTATGATTAATTCTTGCATTTTCTTTACTCTTTAAAGTACACGTTTACTGTTATTGCTTTAACAGAATCATGGCTTAACAACAATATGTATGATTTTTTTAAGTTGACTAATTATCAATCATGCCATTCTGTTAGACAGAACAGACCAGGGTGTGGTGGTCTTTATTTGTGTTTATTGGTAAACTGAGTAATGCTTGGAGGTTGCTTGTAGTAGCAGAGAGATGTCTCCACAAAAGAAGAGCCTGACAGCTGATTTCACACCCTACTGTTCTGAGTTGTAAAATTAGAGAAATGTCCAGTAATCCTGGATGGAAATGATGTGTTCTGTTTGAAAATGGACATTTTTGTTACAAAACTGATCACAAATAAACTTGTGATGTAATTTATTTCTTGCGAGCTGAGTCCTCAGACTCAGGCTCACGTGTGTATATTCCTGAACCCCATGTTTCATTTGCCTCATGTTCCGATTTGATAGATGTATAGAGCTGTGGGAATGAAAAGAAAAGCTTATTTTTAACTTTAATAGCCTGTGAGGATGAGTTAAGGGTCCTTTTTGCCGTCTTTTGTTTTACCTGGGTTGCCTGATGAAAGGCTCTGCTGGAGATGCCTCTGGAAGGGCTCGTATTGATGTGACGACTGCAAAAGATGTGTACCTCTTGCTTTGATTTATTAGCTACTGTTCTGTGTAACTGTACATTTGAAAGGTACATATTGTTCACAGCCTGGTATTGATTTTCCTCTGGGTAAATGGATGGCTTTGTTTAGCGCTGAAAAAGTGAGCAATTCATACCAGCAGAAGCCAGCTGCTTAAGAGCACAGAAAATGTGTTTCATTAAAATGTTGACACGTCGCTGCCCTTGCCACAACTCCTGTTAGCCGGCATGGTACCAAACTGCAGCAGCAACAGTTTTCCTTGATTCAAAAGGTATAATTTTGTTAGACTAAGTGGTCAGAGTTTACAGAGGCCCCAATATGAATCTTTAGCACCTGGAATATGCTCTGAAGCCCTCTCTTTCCAACTGATGTTAAGCTCAGTGGACGGACATCATTCTGTGCAGGATCCACGTCACATCGTGTTTATGCTCCAGCAGAGAAGGACAAGCCGCAAAATTCCTCTCACTTAATTTTTATTGATGAAAGCCAAATCAATTGCATGTTCCCAAATTTGTCTTCACTCACTCATTTGTTACATTTTTCATAGACAAATCCAGGCTCAGTTTGGGCTTAATAATCTTTCTGCATCTCATCAGATGCTGCTTTGTTGTGCTGGAAACGAGAAAACCTTTTCATAGATCTTTTTACTTTGGTTTAATTGTGTGAGAGAAACGCAGCCTGAAAATTGGAATGTTTCAGTAAAGGGAGCGTGTTGTGTTCCCATCTGTCTGCAGTGAAGGGTAAACACGTTTGACATTTGATGATGACCTTATCCCTTCTATTAGGCCGTTTGTTTTTCTGACAGAGATGAATAAGCGTGCATTTTCTCATTTCATCACGTGCAATGAAGCTAGTTAACTGGGTGTCCTTGTTACTGTAGGTCATTCATGTTGGCATGTTTTACTGCGACTCACATCTGAGACGAGATCAGGACAAATACTTTAAAGAGGCCTAAGAATGGATCCATTTCAATTTAAAAAGTCAGCTGACTGCTTGCTTTACATAAATGATAAATAACGGATGGATAACCCTTTGAACTTGAATAAACAACATCATCATTAACTTTAGATAAATTGTTAGATTCTGAAATTACTGTAGGAGCATTGTATCCCATTTGCTTCTGTCTCATCAAGAGAAGAACCATTTTAAATGTATTTTCAGGAAAGGCCTGATGCACATAAGCACTGTGGTAAAGTCAAGTATTTCAGGACTTGTTCTCAAATTTTTACTAAAATATTTAGTATGGGTGTGACAATTCTGTGAGGATTGTGGACTTTGGTTTTATTCATGTTCTGTTTTGTCATATCAGTTTCAGGTTTGTCAAGATTCACAGCTGTCTTCATTTCAGTGAATTACCCTCAGTCTAATTAAGTGTTTAGTTTTCAGTTCTTTCTTGTCAGGTCATCTGTTCTGTTCAGTCGCTGTTTTTGGTTCTCCATGGGTTCTTGTCATGTTTCAGTTTATTTACTAAATGTTTTACATTTAAACCACCAAAGCCCGGTCTCCTGCATTTGGATCCTCCAACAACACTTCCTGGCAGATCAATTTTAAACAATTCAATTCCAATCACAATTGTTGGTTATATGCATAGTTGATATTGTTTTATTTAGAACGATCCAATTCCCTGACCTAAAATGGATCAGAACATCTCTATCCCGAATTGCCAGCAGTGTGACTCAGAGAGAAATATCAGATACTGTACAGTGCAGGTGAAGTTTTCCACATTCCTTATATTTCTTCAAGATAATAAATCAAATCTGTGTACAAACAAACAAGTAAACGAGAATGAATGTCAAATCTATTCACATTTTATTCTGATAAGGTTCAGACCACTGTTGTTTTTCCACATCGGAATAATCCAAAGGGAACATTTTTAGAACATTCTACCACACTGCATGGTCACATGACTTAGAGAAATTCAAAGTGTTTCCACATACTGAAATTTTATATTGATATTTTAAATGCTGCTTTTATTAATTGTTCTTAGGTTGACAATTTTAACATCTGTCCAGGGACAACGGATGAAAAATAGCCGCTGGGCTAATTCTGGCTCATTGCATACAATGCGTTTAATGTGCACTGTCCCTGAAAAATAAATAAATAAATAAAATACTGGACTGGAATGATGGTTGATCAGTTTTTCCTGAGTCACGTATGTATTGTCTTATATGATGGAGTTTGGTGGATTTTATGTTAAAGGGGTGTTAGTTTGGGGGATGGACCTTGGCAGTCTTTATTTGAGGGCTTGCTTTGTTTCTTTTGAATAGGTAGATTTCTGTTAGGCAGCCTCAGCAGGGAGCTGTTGACTCTGACGGTCAAGGTGGCTGGGTAAGCAGACTCCCTGATTTATGTTATGTTTGGCCAAGGCTCCATTTCCCTTTGTTTTGATATTTTTGTTTGAGCCAGCAAACTACTCATTCCTTTTTTTTGTTGTTCTGTCTTTACAGGACAAAGTTCAGTTCTTAAATAAAACTGTGTTCCTCATCTTCTTGTTGTTCAGTTTCATGTGTTATTGTAACACAGACTTGGAGGCGTTCGGATCCATCTGCAGTGTTTTTATTTATGCTTGGCGATGTGTTGGGAAAGGCAGCGGTGGTCGGACAGGCGGAGGTCAGTGCCAGTAATGGAAGCATCAGGGGCGAGAGCAGACGGTGGTCGGAGGCAGGCGGAGGTCAATACGGCGAGGGTTTGTCAGAGGCTGGTGTAAGACGATGGTCAGGGACGGGCGGCTAGCAGGAGAGTAAACAGGATCAGAACAGGGTCGAGGCTGGAAGAGGCAGACAGTTGGGAACACGCTAAGTATAGGCTAACGGCTCAATACTTCACGGTGTGTTTTGGTGGGAGCTTGGTTTAATTGCTGTGGAGACTGATGAGGGATTGGCAGCAGCTGAGAGATGATTAATACTCTGGGGACTCTGCACGTGGATGACCCGAGGGGTAGACAGCAGGCGGGCTCCTGACAGAGCCCCCCCAAGGAGCGGCTCCAGACGCTGGAGTCCTGGCAGTGTCGTGGTCGGCCACTGAGCCGAGGCGCAGGAGCTGAAGGATGGCGCCTGTGAAACTCAATAAGGAGAGAGGGATCAAGGACATCCTCACGGTCCACCCAGCGCCTTTCCTCTTGGGTCGAAACCCTCCCAGTCCAGGAGATATTGAAGACGTCCCTGCCTCCACCGAAAATGTAGGACCTCCTTGACCCTGTATGCTTCTTCGCCGTCTATGATCAAAGGTGCACCTGGACCAGCCGCGTTGTCTGCCTGGGGCTCGCAGTCATCCGGACCTTGTGCAAGTTTCAACAGATATATATGGAAAGTAGGAGAGATACGATAGTCTGGAGGTAACCGGAGACGAAATGATACAGGAGTCACCTGATGCTCTATCTGGAATGGACCCACATATCGCGGACCAAGCCGGCAGGCCTTGGAGAACCGATCGACCACTGTCAGGATGGTTGTATTGTTCTGTGAACGAGGCAGATCAGTTATGAAATCCACTGCAATGCGGGACCAGGGTCGATGGGGTATAGGCAGCGGGTGGAGGAGACCCGATGGACGCTGGTGTGGCACCTTTGTCCTCTGACAGGTTGAACACTGGGTGACGAACTGAGCTACATCCGCCTGTAAAGATTTGACATGAGAGATTGAGTGGCATTGGTACCTGGGTGTCCGGCTGAGGGTGTGTCATGGACCAGATTTAGCCGTTTTTTTACGGTGCTTTCCTGCCCTGGTTCTTACTGGGTCCTCTGGCATAAACTGCTACCCGTTCTATGCCCGTTTATCCGGTCTTCTCCTCCTGGCCATGAAAGGCTGCTTTTATGGCCAGGAGCTCCCGGTCTCCCACATCGTAGTTGCGTTCTGCAGCACTCAGTTTACGGGAGTAGAAGGCGCAGGGGTGAGTTTTAGGAGGTTGCCCCTGGCGTTGTGATGGCACGGCCCCAATGCCGGTGCTAGAAGCGTCGACCTCCACGATAAACTGCGTGGTGGGGTCCGGATGGCAGAGAATGAGAGCCCGGGAAAAACAGGTATTGAGGTTGTTAAAGCTGTGGTTGCTTCGGGTGTCCAATGTAGTTGTCGTGGACTCCCCTTAAGTAGTGACGTAAGGGGTTCTTCCACTGTACTAAAACCTCGAATGAAGCGCCTATAGAAGTTGGCAAAACCCATTAATCGGTGGAGCTCTCTGATGGTCGTGGGTTGTGGCCAGTGAAGCATGGCATCCACCTTCTTATGATCCATGGCCACCCCTTGAGTGCTGATGACATAACCTAGGTCTATGGTCGATGAGGCGTTGGAGGACTTGGCGAACGTGAGACACATGTTCCTCGATTGTGTCAGAATATATTAAAATGTCGTCAATGTAGACAATGACGTGTTTGTGGAGCAGATCTCTGAAGAGTTCATTGATGAAGGCCTGGAACACTGATCGAGCATTACAGAGACCAAAGGGCATTACAAGGTATTCGTAATGCCCGGTGGTCGTTGAGAAGGCTGTCTTCCACTCATCACCCTCACGGATCCGGATGAGATTATACGCCCTACACAGGTCCAACTTGGTAAAGAAGTGTGCAGTGCGTAGTTGTTCCAGGGCTGCTGGAACCAGTGGCAGAGGGTATCGGTGTTTCACCGTGACCTCATTGAGGCTGCGAAAGTCTATGCAGGGTCTGAGTCCACCGTCTTTCTTCTTCACAAAGAAAACTCCAGCTGACACAGGAGACGTTGATGGTCGGATGAACCCCTTGGCTAATTCTTCTTTGATGTATGCTTTCATTGCCTCAGACTCTGGTTGGGACAAGGGACAGATCCGTCCTCTGGCAGGAGTGGCTCCAGGTAGAAGGTCGATGGCGCAGTCATAGGGTCTGTGTGGCGGTAACTGAGTGGCGCTCTGTCTGCTGAATGCCTCCCTCAGGTCTCGGTACTGCGCCGGCATGTCCTCGAGTTTAGGAGACACATCTTCCAGACTTGTAGAGGCCACGTGGGTCTAAGCTGAGACGTTGGACCCGCCGTCTCCCTTGCCAGACTGGATGCATTGATGGACACAGATGGAGGAGGGAAACGAGAACAGCTGAGCTGACCAGTCTATGGAGGGGTTGTGCCTTTCCAGCCAGGGAAGCCCCAATATGATTGTGCAGTGAGGAGAATCAATCGTGAAGAGCCGAATGGTCTCGTGGTGGTCAGTCAGGGTGGTGAGCTTGATGTCTTCCGTGATGTATTGAATCTGCCCTGAGCCCAGTGGTCGGCCATCGAGGGCTGAAACAGCTACGTGAGCATGGCAGGTGAGAAGAGGAATTCTATGCTTTGGGTAAAGGTTAGATCAATAAAGTTACCTGCAGCGCCTGAGTCCACCATGGCCTGGTTTTGTATAGGGTACTCATGCACCATCAAAGACACTGAAATTTCAAAAGTAATAGGCAGGTCGCTTACCCACTTGTTGTAACGATGCAGAAGACGGATGGGGCAGGTGGCTCGCAGATGTCCTGGCTGGCCGCAATAGAGACACGGGTTCTGGCGGCGACGCCTCTCTCGTTCAGCGGGGGTGAGCTGTGTCGAACCCAGGTGCATAGGTTCGGGCTCCATGGTTTGGGAGAAAGAGAGAGGCAGCGAGTGTGTCACCGGAGAGCGAGGATCTGTGAAGCGGGGACGCCTCGACCACATCAGATGATCTTGCCGGATGGCCAGCTGGATGAGAGCCTCCATGCCTAGTCCTTCATCGCGACACGCTAGCTCCTTCTGCATGTCGCCCGATAATCCACGGCGGTTAAGAGCCGTTTAAGTGTGTCCGGGGTACAGTCTGTTTGGGCCGCCAGAGTCCGAAACTTTACTGCATATGAAGCAACAGTGTCCCTTCCTTGGGTTAATTCCATAAGGAGGTCTCCGGGGTTCTTGCCGTCAGCTGTGTGGTTGAAGACTTCACGAAGCTGCTGGGCGAACGCAGCGTAAGAGTCAAATGGAACAATTCCTCCCGCCCATTTGGCTGCTAACCATTCGAGTGCTTCACCAGTGAGAAGCGAGCACAGGAATGAGACCTTGGCTTCCTCAGTGAGGTAGAGGTGGGGCTATTGACGCAGGAGCAGCTTGCACTGCATTAGAAACCCCCGGCAGAGTTCAGGCCTCCCTTTGAATTTATCCGGAAGTGAGAGTCGGGGACCGCTTAATACTCCGGCACTAGGACCCGGGGATGCCATGCCTGAGGGAAGATGTGGCGCGGCTGACGAAGGCGGAAGCGTCGGCGACGTGGTGCTTGGGCCGGCTCGCAGATGAGACATGATGGCGTCGGTGGCTGCGGTTAATCGTTGGAGTTGGCGTCCATGCTCAAGCAGCAGCGCAGCGAACCTGGCTGGATTGGAAGGACTGGGAATCCCCACTGCTGGATCCATGTCAGGTGAAGTATTCTGTAACACAGACTCGGGGCGTTCGGATCCATCTGCAGTGTTTTTATTTATGCTTGGCGATGTGTTGGGAAAGGCAGCTGTGGTCGGACAGGCGGAGGTCAGTACCGGCATGGAATCATCAGAGGCTAGAGCAGACGGTGGTCGGAGGCAGGCGGAGGTCAATACGGCGAGGGATTGTCAGAGGCTGGCGTAAACGATGGTCAGGGACGGGCAGGAGTCGAGGCAGGCGGCTAGCAGGAGAGTAAACAGGATCAGAACAGGGTCGAGGCTGGAAGAGGCAGACAGCTGGGAACACGCTAAGTATAGGCTAATGGCTCAATACTCCACGGTGTGTTTTGGTGGGAGCTTGGTTTAAATGCTGTGGAGACTGATGAAGGACTGGCAGCAGCTGAGAGATGATTAATACTCTGGGGACCTGAGGGGTAGACAGCAGGCGGGCTCCTGGCAGTTATGGTCCATTTTTGTGTCTTCCCCCCTAGACTGAGGCTTGTCCGCTTATTGCAGAGGTGTCGAACTCCAGGCCTCAAGGGCCGGTGTCCTACATGTTTTCCAACCAACCTGCCTTTGAAGCTCCTTATTGGCCAAACACCTGATCCAGGTAATCAGCAGCAGATGAGGCAGGATTTCTGGAAAACCAGTAGGACGTCGGCCCTCGAGGACTTGAGTTTGACACCCCTGGCCTATTGGGACCGTAACAAGGGGCCATTTCATGAAAAAACAACTTTTTGAGCTTTTAAGTGGATTATGCTGTTCATTCCTCACTATAAAGAGCCCCAAAACAGTATTTTGATCCGTTCTTTTGAGTAATATTCTAAAAATCTGCTCTCTCTCCAGCAGCCCCTCCCATACCCACAAAAATGAGTAGGTTCTCACGTTCTGATGTCACAACATGAGTACCGCCTTTTCCGGAAGAGTCTGTGCTGCCAGCTCTGCCCCGAGCCTAGCACAAACAAACACACCCACTTTCTCTGTGGAGCTCACAGTGATCATCAGCAAAGCGTTGTTGTTTTAGCATAGACTCTGAGAAGAAGTGGTTCCTCTTGTATCTAATCTGCAGAGAGAACTGATTGTAAGACACTGTCTTTTGAGTGGAGAAAATGTTTTTAGGCTGTGAAATATTTCGGAGTTTGTTCAAAAGTAGAGCCAGTTTGACAGAAATGGTTGGAGCTCATCTTCGGGAGCGCGATAGACCAGCCAGAAACTTTTAGTCTGTGATCGCCATTTCACAGATGACTGTTTTGTTAGCCTTGGCCTGAATCAAAGTGGATTACACCTCAGAGCTGACGCCATTCCAACAATCAAACCTGATGCAGAGCCCAGACGCATAAGTAAATCATACAACTAGCTGATAATTTGCACTATAAGCTTAAAAATGCAAGAGCTAATGCTACATTTCCACATACCTGTAGACACATGCACACCTGTAAAATTAGATAGCAGCACGACAATTATCAGTTCTATAATAAATTCAACACTACAAAAGAAAAACTGGAAAGGAAAACTGGATCAGTTAGACTTCAATTGACAGAACCCACCTGGTCAACTTGGGCAGATTTACCTTTAGAATTAAGGCTACTGCACTCAGTCTCACAGCGACCATCTTTTGATCTATTCTCAAAGCATTCCCAGTAGTCTTTTAGTTATGATTATGCCATTTTAGCCAAAATAAACAGGCCTGTGGCTTTTGTAGTACATAGTCTCTGCAGAGCAGCATGAGTTCATTAGAAATTCCCCTCTGAGTTGTGGATGGAACTGTGGGAGTAACCACGCACCTCTTCTACTCCCTATGCTGCTGAGAGCAGGGAGCTTGCTACCTGCTCTGCTTATTTTAACGTCACAAATAAGTTGTTCTTCAAATGGCATTTCTTTTCCTGCTCTTGATTTACAACAATTTGCACAAAGAAATACTCAGAAAGGCAATTTAAGCAAATTCTATAAGAAACATCTGTCCTCCATCATCAGAAAAAAATCCTAAAAACTGTGTTAAAGACAGCAAAAATATTATTTTCATTGCAGTACATGGATTCTTACCAACCAGTGAACCTCATGTAATAACGTGTGGCTGAAATTTGGCTCCCTAGATGCTGCTGGTGTTAATGAAGGATGACACACATCCCTGGAGAGTCAGAATGCAGAGTCAGCATTTCGAGTTAGTCTCACAGTCTCTAAAACGGTGTGGAGAAGGACACAAAACGAAGGAAGTTAAAAGCTTTTGATCATTTCTTGGATCTACAGATTGGAAGTTTTATCAAGCAGTTTGTGGATGACATCCATCAAGATGTTCTTTGATAACTGTTCTTTTCTGCACAAAAAGCTTGAATAAGTGAAGCTAGAAGGTGTGGCTGATTTGAGGGATTACTGAAGAAAGAAAACTTACTCCAACAGAAGAACACAAGTTACAAAAATCTTACATTTCTCTTGTGAAAAACTACAGGTTGAATGTATTTAACCAACACTTTGAGCTAAAACCTAAAATAAATAAATTATCGCTAAAGACATAAAAGAAGCTAAAAGCATGGAAAGTCACCACACAGCTGAACTGATGCTGTTCATGTACAAAAAAAAAAAACCTTTGACCTGCTTTTGAAAAGACCAACAGCTTGTTTGGTATCTTAAGTGTTTTTCTTTTCATTTTTTCCCAAATACAACCAAGTTCCAGTAGAACCTGTTGGTGCAAAGGCTTCTTGTGTTTTTTATGTGGATAATGAGAGTGCTGGAGCAGCTGCAGTTCTGTATAACACTTTAATGAATCCCACCATAGCAGCCAACAAAAAGAGAAATATTTGGAACGTTTTAAGATCTGACAGCAAAATCTGAAATGACTTTAGTAAAGCTGTTTTCTGTCATTAACACTGTAAATTGATGCTCCATTGTGGTGAAACAAAAGCTCAAATAGCCTTGAAGGAGACCGAGTATCAGTGTGGGTCTGAAATGTGGAAAAAGACAGATTTGGCTGAGAACGGGTGTTTCCATTCTCCTTCTGTCTGCCTTGATTCAAACTGTCCTTTCCATTTGCTCTGGAGAAGTGAAGACAGTGTCAGGAAGTGCAGGCTGTCGGGTGGAAGTTTAGACTCGGCTGTTGTGGCTGCATCAGTTTGTAAGAACTGACATTGTTAGGATGTTAACAGTCCTTCATTAGCGTTGGTTTATCGCTCTGTACCACCCACAGCGCTCCTCACAGAGCTGCTGACTGTGACTGATCACTTCTTTTATGTTTGCATCTTTGCATAAACAGAAGACACGACTCTGTCAGATTCAGTTAGTTGTCAGATGATGTTTTCTGTCATGTGCACTATTGTATTTGTCAACCAACAAGAGGAGTTTAAAACAAAGCAGTGCTGCTCATGGAGTCCAGCTTGTGTTCTCCTCAGAACTGTAGATTCTGGATGAATCTTGAATTCATGAATTCTTCATGAATACAGAAGCCTGATGGACTGGCCTCTTTGGTTTTAGCTACATTTTCTTAGATTTATTTAAAAAGTTTGACCAAATGTTGAGTTTGGATTTTCTTAGTGTTGGTTCCTGCTCACACCATGACCCCACCAGGCTCAGCTCCTTGATGCTTACACTTTTACTCTCGGTTCAGACTACAGCGGAGGTTGTTTGGTTTGGATACCTCAGACTCTTAGCTGCTGGTAGCTATGAGCTTGAAGGTACTGACTAAGCATTAGGAACGTGGCAGAAAGATGCTTCCTGCAGCATTTAAAGTAAAACTTTCATTCATACCAAAAATTAAAACTGTTTGCTGCCATTAATTATGAAGCTTAAGTGTTTCTGAACTTTTTTTTTCTTAATGGCGTAAAAAAGGCAGCCAAATCCAGTCAACCTGTTCCACCTTCCCAACCAATACCTAAGCAGGTAAATGGTTTTCACCTGGGAAGTAAAAAAAAAACAAAAACTTGTACCTGTTTGCTCACCTTGCTTTAGTGCACCCCTGTGATTGGATATTGTGCAACCGAGGTCCATCACAACACACATGAGAAGCAGCAGAAACTGATCAACCGTCATTCCAGTCCAACGTGTGGAAACACGTTGAATTGATGAAAGTCATGTGACCGTACAGTGTGGTAGAATATTCTAATAATGAATTTTCTGATGTGGAAAAACAACAGTGGACTGAACTTTATCAACTAAAATGTGAATGGATTTGACATTCATCCTTGTTTGTTTGTTCACATTTTTAATTTACACTTGATTATCTTAAAGAAATACAAGAATCTGGAAAACTTCAGCTGCCCTGTTCAGTACCAGCTATTTCTCTCTAAGTCACACTAGAGGAAGTTTGGGATAAAGATGTTCTGATCCATTTTAGGTCAGTCAATCAAATTGTTCAGAATGAACCAATATTGACTATGAATTAACTTGGCAACCATGAATTATGATATGAATAGATTTGTTGTTGGAAGGAATTGTTCTGGGTCTGGTCCTAACGGTTGAAGGGAACTCCCAGCCACCCTGAATCAGAATCCAGCAAGCACATGTGCATTGAATAGGTGAATTCCGATGAACCCTCTCAGGCTTTGATCTGCTGTTTTAGCACTGGAAGGAAACCAAACTGTTCCACAAAAATCAGAGGTTTTCCAGCAGTATTTGCCACCAAATTGAGTTTTAGTGTTTAAAAGCCCTCTCCAACTCTGTTTGTATCTATTATAAAAGCATTCCAAGTGGTCTTTTCCTTATGATTATGCACTTTTTAGCCAAAATATGGTTTCTGCAGAGCAGCAAGATCGTTAGAAATTTGTCTCTGAATTGTAGGCGGCACTGCTGGAAGTAACGTCCATCCTCCATTTGTCTACACTGTCCTGCTAGCTCACAGTGCCTCACAACCTCAACCTAACATTAGCGGTGCTAACAAAAATGACAATGTCAGAGCGATCCAGCTGTACAGTTTTGGTCCAGATTCCAGCTCAGACCAGGAAAACAAAGATGTTCGTGGATCTATTTCTCTGAAAGTGAATGATCAGAATGGGGTGGAGCAGGGAGATTTTGACCCACCCAATTTAGTTTCTGCGTAATAACCGAGAGCTTTTCTAAACGGTGGGTTTTTAAACAAGACCCACAACGTTTAGCTAGCCATCAGGGCCCCACTCTACTTGATTTTTTAAGCATCAGAGAAAAATTGTATCCAGGTGTTAAAATCTAAACTTAAGAGTAACATTTTAAAATAATGTTTTCTGTCAAAGAAAATGCCACTGACTCCCTCTGCCCGAGCTTTGAAACGGCAGCAGCTCTGCAGATTCTTACAAGGATTTAACCAACTTCCACTTCAGGTTACAAAAAATAAAACGAAGTGAGCAATCTGTCAAAATTCTGCTGTGAAAAGACACCATCTTATAGCATATTAGGATCCAGCATGCTGTCACATCTCATGAATTTTTCACAAAAGAGCTCAAATGACAAAGTGGTGCTTCTGCACATTTGGTGCTGCTGAGGTTAACACGACTGATTTCCTGATAGTTCTGCAAGCTTGCTGAATCCTAAACATCTTTCTGATGTCTGTTCATAACTCGGGGCGCAGAGGGAACACACACCAAGTCCCGTGCCTCCACCTGAACCCTGGCTCTGATTACAGAAAAGAGCAGGTGTGAATTAGGCAAGAGCAACAGGATAGCTTCCTGTGCATAAATGAATTTTGATTATGGGCAAACATTGCCCTCCTTTGGCCCTCATTATGCAAATAAGGGATTGTATTTTAGGAGAAGGGAAGTTTTGGAGGGCGATGGTGATTTGTTTGCAGGAGGATCTGTGCAGCCTGGAAGTCATATGCTGCTGATTAACGGACTAATGGACAGGCAGCAGAGTGGGGTGAAGTAATTTCATACCAATCACTATTCATTACTTAATGAGAGATGATGACTCGGGGCACTCTTCAGCTCAAACGGCAGCAAAAGGCAAAGTTGATGAATCGTTTAAAAAAAATCACATCATTATTTACCTCTTTAAATTCACAGAGGCCAAGGACCATCATTAAAGGCACCGGGTGAAAGATGAGCTTTTTTTTACCGTAAGACAAACATTTATCAGGATATAATAGGGTTTTTGTTTACAGCTCAGGTTATCACAGCATTTGTGTGCTTTACCTTTTGACTCGTAGACAAATGAACAATTCTATTTAATTAAATTTAAAAGATCTGCGGGGGGATAATCAAAGAACTGTAACCTTAAAATAATGACACAGAGAGAGTTTTATTGGAGCTAATGAAACAGACTACAATGTACTGTAGGAACGGCAGAACAAATGGAGCACATAAGTCATTAGCTAAATCCAACTTCACTAAATAGACTGAAAACATGATTACTTCTGTCCTGGTAGTTGGCACTAAGTAGAGCTTTAATAATGCAGACTGCAGTCTCAAGTCTATCAACCTGAACAAATGCACCACTTTATTTCCTCAAGTTGTGTTGCGGTATTATATAAACTGATACGTCATCCCAACTCAGTGGAACATGTCCGTGAGGAACCTCAAGAAGAGAAACGGGGAACTCAAGGTCATTCCAAACAGAACTCTTGTTGGATATCCAACAATAGATTCCAGATCAGAATCACAGTTTTGGATTAGATTAAGTTAGAAATGGTTTATTTGAAGCAATCAAGAAAAAAATGATTCATGTGTAAAACAATTAATCATCAGAAGTTTCCATCCATAAGGACATGTCAAACACGGGATAACTAGACGTTAGGAGATTACCTGAAAGGGAGTGGGAGGCAGAGAATTTTAAAATCCCACCCCGGGTCGAATTTACCATTTCCTTTACATGTATTATTATTATCCGGTTCTCAACTTAGGATCAGATATTTATATCTTTTCAACATAGATTCAAGACATTAGGAATCCTCAAGTAACAATAAATCACAGGACTGTGTAAGTAGATACAGTATTTCAAGCTGAAAATCTGCTTGTGACCCAGAACCGGAAAAACAAACAACAACAACAACAAAAAAAATGCTTCATTTCATCCCCCCCCACCCCCCACCCCCTCACACACACACAAGAAAAAAAAAACTATTAACTATCTGAAGCAGTCTGCCTTCTCCAAGCTTTGGTCCAAGTCTGATCCAGGTTTGGTTCCAGTGGGATCCAGGTCTGGTCCTGGTCTGATTTAGATCTGGTTTCCTCTGATGTCCTCTTGATTCTATAGATGTGAAAGCTTACCTGAACACTGGTTTGAACCAAACAAGAGAACTCTGGCCATCTTAAGATGAAGGGGTTCTGTTCACTTGCAGATGAACTCTGGTGTGGTTCACTTCAGTGTTAATGCAAATGAACTTTCTACAAACCAAAGAGAGGAGGAGAACCGATGGGAGCCGTGGGTGTTTGGACCATTAAAAAACACCAACTTCATGAAGAAGTTGATCATCTTCTGGGAGAAGATGGAGGAGTGAGAAGCTGAAGGAGTTTCTTCAGAGATGAAAACCCAGGGGTAAGCAGGACTATCTGTTATCTTCTTTCTGCCCTGTCTTTATGGATTGTTGAAAAAACAACAGTTGAAGTGAGGTGAACAGAATCACGAGCATTATTTTTTTTTTTTGTATCTACAGAGAAATCAGACTTTAAAATCCATATTCTCTGAGGTCTGTTCATGTCAGTCCACAGCTGGACTATAATGGGTTTTTGTTAATCAGAATCTGTTTGAGTTTCTATAAAGAAAAGTGTTTCAATCCTAACTTTTTTTAATGATTAGATCAGGAAAGTTTTTTTTTAATTTACATAGTTTTTATACATTTTTTTAATTTATTTTTGATAAATTATTATTATTTTGTTTTGGCTCCTTCAAACTGAGGCATACAGATGAAGCGGTGGGGTGCTCATCCCTCTAATGATCCTATCCATATGCGTTAGCGTTCTTCTCCATGTAAACATCTCATTAAATATGCTCTCACATTCTCCTCACCGTGTTGATCCATCATTACTGAACAGGTGCTGTTTGAACAGGGAATGTGCTCAATTGGGATCTTGTCCAAATCCCCTCGTTTCCCTGATGCTAGAGGAGAAAAAAACAGAGGAAATTAAGCAAAGTCACATTTGTGAAGCTGTTTTATAGGAGGATGAAGGTTGTTGATCGTGGATTAGAAAGCAGGTTTGGTCTGGATCTTCCTGTGCCGGTCCCCAGTCTGGATCAAATACAGAGGTGTGTCAGGAAGAGCATCCGGTGAAAAACCTGCCAAACCAACTGTGTGGTCATTGTGGTGACCCCTGAAGGGATAAATGGAAAGGTGAACCTCATCTGATTCCTGACAGCAGGTTGTGCTGCAGCACAATGCTGTGGTTCTGTTCTGCAGAGCAGAGCAGATCAGGTCATCCACTGACAGAAGGGTGAGGAGAAGACCGCCTCAGTTCACCAGGATTTCTTCTGCACTTCAAACCTATGTGGTTGAGCTAGAGAGGGGAGGGGCTTCCTGAAGAAGAGTCAGCCATTATTGGGCTTCCCTTTGAGAAGATGCTCAGCGGTTTGGAGTTTGACCTGCAGCTATAATCTAAGCTTTGATGCTGACTGTCAAACAGCAGCACCCAGTTTGACCATGGAATCAATATCACGGTGTCCCTGCCTCCAGATGGACTCTCCACCACCTGTACTCTGATTATCAGAACTCTGACAACACATTTTTAAATTGTTCTGGTTCTGTCTTTGCTTCTCCACTCTTTGGACATGTTCATGCATCCTTAGTCCCTCACTACTGGAAACACTGTGAAGACCAAGTTCAACAATATGTGGGGCTGGGCGATTAATTGATTATATTGATCAATAAAGAAGAGCTTCTTCATTCTTTATTTGGTCTCCATAGGATTTGGTTTTTCAGAAGGACCGGGTCTTCCACTGCACCGATCCTCCAGCTCTAGATGCTCCTCTATTTTCAATCTCCACATCACCTCCTGGCAAATCTGAAGGAAAACAGACTTTTCTGCATGAGCTGCAGATGTTCCACAGTTGAAAGTTTCCAAAGATTCCCCTCTGTCATGTCTACAAATCAGGGAAATTCCAATGTTCTAGCATTACTATCAAGTTTAATAACATGAAGCAAAAGGTCACAACTATGGACTGTATATGAGAATGTGTCTGGACTGAGTTTTACTCAGTGCAAGTTATTCAAGCTATAAACCCACCAATCAGATGGCTCTATAAAAGCAAGTAACCTCACGTCTAATGCTCAAAACGTTTGAAACATTTTATCATTTTAGCCTTTTTCAAGTGATAGGGGATTCCAACAAGCTTATTCAAACAGAGAGTGGTTTCCATAGAAACGATGACACAGACCAACTTGGACCAATCACTGCTTACCGATAATGTCTGGCTCCAACATGGCGGCGTCTGGATTGTGAAAAAATGGCGACTGCATTGACTTCACTTAGTTGGAGCTGGAAATAAGCCGTTTTCTATGCATGGCATCACACTCACTATATCCAGTTCTTATATACAGTCACAAGTTAAAACAGCTTTTGTTGTTTTGTTTGTTCAATAAAGTTACAAATAAATAAAAAAAAACAAGGCTAGATTGTCCAAATTCACTGCACTTAACATCCGGTCTACCCGCTAACAAAGGACCCGGACTGTCGCTGCATTTTCGGTATGCGGAAGCAAAACGGTTGCACCGTTCACCCCGCATGCGCGAACCACACGTCACTTCCGCTCTTCACCCACTATACCACAGAGTCATTTCCAAACAGTAAAACTCCTTCATCACAAGAGTCTATGTTTTTCTCAACAACCGAGAGCTTCTCCTGACTGGATTACAGTGCGAAAAAAAGCCACCGAGTTACAGTTAATAATGTATTTGGATAACAGGATAAAATAAAGTGTCTTGAAGTTCCTCTTAGCTTGCCGTCATGTAAAACTGCAGAAGAAAAAAACATTTGTCAAAATGTCATCACCAGAAAACAGCAGCTGCTCAAGCAGAAGGCTAATGTAAACAAAGCTAGCTAGAAAGCTAACTTCTGGGACCAATAACTCTTTTAAAAACGCTTTAAACTGACAGCAAGTGTCTCTATTGGTTTGTCATAACTCAAACAACAACCTCCAAAGGTATTCCAACAGAAAAAGACAGTATTTTTTTCTTTTTAATGTGAAGCTCTTCATGCTGCAGACAGATGGCTATACAGCAGCTGCTAACTGCTACATGCTAGCGCCGTGATTTAACTCCTTAGGACCCCAGCTGTCCTTTGATATGCCTGTTTGATTTATCTGACAGAGAAATAACAGTTAAGAAAATTAACTACTGTGGTAATAAAACTGAAAATGTGATGTCTTAAGAACTTAAAAAATAAGCACATATATAATCTTAAAAATAACTAAATAAATAAAACTAATAAATTAAAACTAATAATGATATCAGCTATTCATGAACACTCATCAAATTTTATGCTAAAACAAAGTCATAATTTATTTTTAAGAATTTTAAATGAGGACAGGAATCACATTTGGTCAAAAATGTTCAATAGCTCTAAAGATGTTAAAGCTAAAGTCACTAAACTTTGTCACATGACTAATTATCACTTATATAACAAGAAAATTGTATTTTCTTTCTAGTTTTTATTTGCTGTATATTTACTTGTTTATTAAAGTTATTTCACAGAAGTGTTTTATTTAAGTTGTTAATGATAAAAGAAGGTTATTGAAATATAAATAAGGGACAACACTAATCTGTTTGTTTAATTTATTCATGTTTTAAATGTCTTATAA
>NC_050522.1:3455295-3464450 GCF_002922805.2 Oryzias melastigma | reverse complement strand
CAGACATTCGCTTCGCATGTATTCATTCAAAATGAATTTCTTGATCAAGTTTCCACTAAGAAGCATGTGAGAGCATTTTAAATATGAGAGTTTAATCAATGATTTCACAAATGAGTGAATCATTCTGATGAACATCCAGAGATGATCTCAGTGTGTAGGAGTAATTGTGACATAATACTGTTTGGAAATATGGACAGAAAGGGCGACGGGCATTTTGATGACTGCTGCAACAAAAAACAAACCTGAATTAAACCCTGAGCACGCCTCTGCCTAAAACTCCACCTGGCTTTTAAATGTTCACTGCAGAGTGAGAAACTTCTTGGTTTAGGTTTAGGTAGTAATTGTGAAGCGCTGAGGGCTTCACAGAAGCAGGTCTAGGATTGAAGGTTCTTCTCTGTGTGAACAGGTGATGTTTGCATGTGTGATGCAGACTGCTAACTGTGCTAATGCTAATGCAACAAAAGAGTTTAGACTCGCACATGTTAGCATGTTAGCATCCTTTTCTGTGGCGGTCAATTATTTTTGCTGATTACCTCAGATGCACTCAGATGTTAACAAGTTTTGTTGTGATGAGGAAAGTTATAAAGAAAATTAAGCTCATATTTGCATTCCAGATGATTTATTTTTTAAATTGTTGAAAAAAAATTGGTATTTACAGCATAAAAAATAAATACTCTGGGTGGGCTACAGTCTCCTTGCTCCGCTCCATTCTGACACAACCACATGCAGACAAATAGATTCATGAACGTCTTTGTTTTCCTCATCTGAGCTGCAATCTGGCTGGAGAGCTCCAATATTCCTTGCCATTTTTGTTGCACAGGATAATGTTAGGTGGGGTTTTAAGCTAGCAGGAGAGAGTGTTAACAGATGGGTAATGGGAAGGGGGGCTGGGGTAGATCTCCGCCAACAGTTCCACTCACAATTGAGAGTTGAATTCTGATAAACTCTTGCAGAAGCTATCTTCTAAAAACAGCTTAATCATAACTAGAAGACCACTGGGAAAAGTTTTAAAATAGATCAAAAGAGGATTGGAGCGGGACTTTACAGTAAAAGAAAAACATTTAGACTAACGCTGTAAAACCAGCCTGGTTTAACTGAATTGCTTTATCAGTTAACTTGATCATTTATTACTTTAATTCACCCGTCTTACTGAGACTTTTTATTTTTCAGTAACATTTTATAATAAATTGTTCATGACTTTGATGTTTTTTGGATCAAATTCGGGATGAAAGCCAGTGCTCGGCTCCATCAGGCTTTGAGCTGAAGGCCAATGAAGAATCTTAGTTGTATCATTAAAAACACAAGCAAAGACTTGGACCAAAGCTGATAAGAGGGGAACAAAACAGCTGTCAATCAAATGAACATGAAGCTGAGCTGACCATGTTCATGACAGAAACTCGTCTGGACTGAACCATGCATGGAGACTCAGTGAATGTCATAGCTCTGAGTGTGGATTGATCTTCCCGCCTCATCAGACATCCCTGTTGTTGTTCCATGAGACTAAAGCACGTCTGCGTTTGCTTCAGGAATCTGCAGACCGAAGCTGGTTAGAGCTGCAGCTGCAGGACGGGGAAGCTTGTTCCACAAAGTCCTACTTCTGCTCCACAGTATGAGGTGTGGGGGGGGGCTCAGTGGGTTTGGATGCATTTTAGAAAAGGACACCATATGCACTTGTCACTGAGCAGATAATCCTTAGATATGGAGGATCAAGGTTAATCTGTAGTTAAAAATGAAATGGATTCAGAACACACCACGGAGCTGCGCGTCCTCTCAGCAGATTTGTGGATGTGCTGCTGCAGCACATTCAGTCCCCACCATGGGCCGGGACATCTCCCTCTCTACACTTGTTTCTCAGAGTCTCTTTGCATGACAGAAATGGACCTTCCTTAGGATCATCTATCATTACATGGGATTACCATTTCTTTTCGTGCAGGGATCTGACTGGATTACCGAGAGATTACTTCATATTTTTAAAGCCCCTCTCTCAGATCTGCTTTTATCTCCTCCATCCGGCAGCTTTTTGCAAAGTTGCTGAATCTCCATCATCCCAAACACCTCTCAGATGTTTCGTTTCCACTCCAGCAGTTCTGCTTTCTTTGCAAAGGTTGCATTTCTGACACCAAACGGGTCTGAAACTCTTCATGTTTGAGACAAATAGCAGAAAAAAGTACAAAATGAAGGTGGATATGGAGCTTTCAAGGGGAGGAAGCATTCACTTGCAGTTTGTTTCCAGTTCTGATCTGATGGTGGATGGAGGAATGATCAAAAAGTCTAGAAGGTGTAGCTTTTGTAGACCTGCAGACACTCCGTCAGGTTCCCAGAAGCCATTTATTCAATGAAATTCAAATAATTTATTAAGAATCTACAACTCTTTTTCCTTTCTTTTTTTTGCTAAATGGTCTTTAATAAACTAATTTTGCCTAAAAACATGCAGATGTGTGACTTAGAGTGAGAATTTTGCATCACAAAGATTCTCTGTTAACATTTTTTTTTTTACACTTCGAATTTCCTTCATATTTTATTTCATTCACAGTTTTTCCAGGGATGAAAAATGTGTCTTCATGTTTAAGACAAAGTTCAGGTGTTTCACATCTTTTCTGGTTATCATCCTCATTTCTTCAGTTTCTAATCAAATGTGTTTTAGACTTTAGATTTTTAGTTTTTTCACACCTCATCTTCCTCTGTCACTTTTTGTTGGCTCCGGTTTTTTGAGTCAGTTTCGCATATATCGCGATATTTCGTTTGACGATACTTTGATACTTTGACGATACTGACAATCAAATCGATTTAAAATGTTGACATGACGATATTTATTTAATTATTCATGAGCGTCCTTCACCGTCTTTGCTTTTCAGTTCAACCTCCGACCACTAGTTGGCAGCAGAGCGCTCTGAGCCTATTTGAGCTGCTCCACATCATGGATAAAAAACAACAAGTGTTCAGTCAGCCTCGCGGTTTTAGTTGTTATGAGACATTTACTACTTAGTTTTGACTTGGAATGGGTACTAAAACCAAAACTCAGTGCCACGTTGCTGCCAGTATCATCTAAAAATATAGATTATAGTGCTCGTAGAGGCTCAGATAAGAACAAGTGAAGCAGTGGAGCTGCAGAGGGTCATGCACGGAGCCTCCATCAAAATGCAAGTTAGTTCTGCTGAACTTCACAGCAATAGATTCTAGTGCAGAACCTGATGGATCAGAGTAATGTGTACAGCGCTCTGAAAAATGGGCAATGTTGTAGTGATTAACTGTGAAATACACATTTACTTTCGCTTTTTTAGAAAACTTGAGCTGGAGCTCTGTCATGTAAATAAAGTCATCACAATGAAATGTTTCTGGAAAGAATGGGTTTGTTTTTCCTTCACAGTTGAAATGCTAGATTTAGCAATCTTACAATCAGACTTTTAGAAACTTATCAGTTGAGGCACATTCATTCTATTTTTACTTATATTGAAACATATTCATCAGAAAATATTGACTGTTCCATTAAAAAACAGATGTTTCATAATCTACCTAAAGAAAAGCAGCATGAATTTCTGGGTAAAAGCAACTTGTATATAAGTTACAGTCGCTATGCTTAATGCTGTGATCATTAAATAAATGTAATTTCCAGATTTTTTACAATGACAAACATTAAGATTCAGGTAGATTCAATTCAAGACATACTCTAAAAATGAAGTGAAGCTTGTTCTGGTACAGTCTTAGGAAATATCACGATACATATCGTATTGTGAGGCATATATCGCGATACGTGTCGTATCGCCAGACTCTTGCGAATTCACACCCCTAGCGTTAATGGGTGTTATTTTTTTACTTGGTTCCCCGTCAGTCATGCTCTCCGTCTTCTGCTGCTGCAGCTGCTTTCAGAATGAACTGAAGCTGAAACTGAACCTTCTCTTCCTCCATGCTGCCGTTGTCTTCTGTTACTCATCCAGATGTGTTGAGCTTTGGAAGAATTAAACTGGAGCTCCAATAAAACATCAAGAGAACATTCTTCTGATTGAAAGAACATTGATCATTATTTCTTTCATTTCTTTCTAAACGCCCTGATTCTCTGCAGCTTGAGTCCGAGTGGAGAAAAACGGAGAAACAGCACCACCTGCTGGAGGAAACTGTCAGGGCATGGCACATCATTCAGTTCCCTGTTAAAGTTCCCCTCTGAGTTTCCAGAAGCTTTCATCCTTTAGTTTCTCCAGCAGAAGAGAAACAGCTCCTGAAATAGATAAATAAATAAATAAAACGTTAGCTTCAATTCAGGGAAACTTTGAAAGTTCAGAACCTCCCAGAGTTTGACTTGTTTGATGAAAACAGCTCTGACAGATTTCCCACACACACTTGTCAGTGATGGATGAAATCATAGCTTTAAAAAAGACATTCCCAACTTTGTGAAAGGTTGGAGCTCTAGTTTGAGCAGAGCAGGACCCTTCCTGTCAGCTCAGGCTCCCATGTTCTGACAGCTGCTTGACGTCTGATCGTGAAGCCTGAAGTGACCACGCTGAGCAGAGCGCCACTTTCACAGACATGGACTGTTAGAGCCCAGAAACTTCTTCAAAAATGGAGCGACCGGAAATGTTTTATCAATATTTGAAAACTTCATTTATCTTTGAATTAAATCTGTTTTCATCAACCTAAATCCATTAACACCTGAGGTGTTGTCAGTGAAGCTTAAACACAAAATCTTTAACATATTGTGACTTTTAGACCGTTTACATGATAATTCCAGTAGATCACGTGTCAAAGTCAAGGCCAGGAGGCCAGATCCGGCCCTCCAGGTAATTCTATCTGGCCCTCCAGATCATTTTATTTTATTGTTATTAATGACACAATGTTATCTTGAGCTTATTTCTAACTTGTATAATTTTGACAAAATATATTTTTATGGAGAGTAAAATATTGAAAGTTATTTAAGGTTTAAATTGATTTATTCTGGAATAATATTCATGCCTTTTTATGATTATGTTATAATTATGTTAAATAGTTAAGTTACAGCTTTAAAAATTGACATTCTGATAGCTTTTTGGACTATTTTGCAATTTACTAAGATTTTTCAGCTACATCTTAGCTGTTTGGGCTAATTTTGGCTTTTGTTTCATTTGTTGAGGTTGTTAAGGTAATATTTCAGCTACATGCTAGCTGTTTTGGCTAATTTACACTTCTGTAAAGTTTTTTAGGCTGGTTTGGAATTAGGCTAATATTTACATGCTAGATGCTTTGGCTTATTTAAGCTTTTTTTCAGCTTTTTAGGATAATTTGAAGTTTAGCTATTTTTTCAGAAACATTCTTGCTGTTTTGGCAACCCTAAGTTTTTTTTTTTTTTTTTTTGTGGTTCTTAGCTAATACTATATTTTAGCTGGCTATCAGCTTTAGCGTTTTCAGCTATCAGCACTGAGATCTTTAGTGGCCAAATTCCGTTTACAGCCCTCACACTAGCATTAGCACAGCTAACGCTATATATCTTGTTCATAATCATGTTAAGAAGTTGCAGTTTTATAGTTTTAAAAATGTAGTTTTAGAGTGTTCAATAAATGTTTATCCTGTTTGGCCCGCGACCTATGGTGCGCTTTGGCCCCTTGTGCGATTGAGTTTGACACCCCTGCAGGAGACTGTGAATGAGAAATTTTCACAATCTACTGGAATTATTTTGTTAACGATTGAAAAGTTCCGGTACTTTACAGCTGCTGAGGGCGACATCTCAGAGCAGGTCATCTTAAAGATGGATAAAAGTCTGCCACACTACGACAGTTCATCCAAAGGTGTGAGGTGAAGATGCAGAATGTGGGAGGAAGAGGAGGACGAGATAATCAGTTATCACAGATATAATCCCGTTTGCCATGGTTGAACCACTGCAGGACACACCCCTGATGACCGACCAAAAGGACAGGAACTGAGACACAGTTTAGAATGGGAGGGTCAAAGCCAAACTGGTGATGCTTTTACTAAAGTCTGCTTTTTGGTTCATATTTTGACAGCAGATCTTTTGCTTCAGTGCTGAGGCTCTTTGAAATATCATAAGTACTTCATTATCATGATTCCAACACATTTTATTGTGGACAACAGCAGCTTCACTTCACTTTACAGTAGTTAGGTGTTGCACATCACTGCAGAGCATCAGCTTCAGGATTCGTTAGAATGATGTTTTTTGTGTTAACAGTCAAAGAGTTATGGCAATTCTATGAATGTGTCACATTTTGCCATCACCACTGACAGCTCCGCTGTTAGAATAATTCTAAAAACTGCACTGAAAGCTTCAGTCAGAGAGCAGGGACATCTGGTGGCCATCTGAAGCTACAGCAGCTCTCATGAGCTCATCTGAGTCAGAATCTTTCAGGTCTGAGTTCAGAAATGACAATATTTTTAAATCCATATGATTCATTTCTGTCTTATCAAATATTAACATCCTTGAAAACCTTTGTTGTTTGAAAGAATGAAGAAAAGGAGAGAGATCCTAGTCAAAGCATCTGACAAAGTCATTAACAGACATGGATTTTAATCAAATGTGTTAGAAATAGTCATATACTTTGAGTTAAGTGTTTTTCCCGCCCAATCTTTTTGCAGTCACAGAACAATTTCTTGGTATTTCAGTCTCAGAAATGAGATGCCTATATTTATTTCTGTTTTTAATTGCCACATTTTCCAGAGTATAAGTCACATTGGTTTTCATAGTTTGGTCAGGGAAGTGATTTATTTGTGTTTTTTTAACAACATGAATAGACACAAATATGTTTTATTTTCTAGGGGTGTAAGGATTAATTGATTAAGTGATTTCTATTCCTCTGATCCAACCAAATCGATCTGTCTGAGATGGAACTTAATGGAATTAAATCAAATTGACTTGTACCATAAAACAAGTTTCAAAATTAAATAAATTGATAATCGAATCAATCTCGGAAAACGCCATTTAGATGAAGACATAGCAGGTTCATTTTCATAATGTAAAACTGACCTGCAGCATGCAGCCCCTCCTCACAACAAACATGTGAAGTGGTAAACACTGATCAACCATCATTCAGTCCACTGTGTGGAAACACTTTGAATTGATCAAAGTCATGTGACCATACAGTGTGCTAGAATATTCTAATAATGATTATGCTGATGGGGAAAAACAACAGAAAATGTGAATAGATTTGACATTCATTCTTGTTTACTTCTTTGTTTGTACACAGATTTAATTTATTATCTTGAAGAAATACACGGAATCTGGAGAACTTCAGCTGCTCTGTTCAGTAGCAGGTATTTCTCTCTGAGTCACACTGGTGGAAGTTTGGATAAAGATGTTCTGTCCATTTTCTGTCAGTGAATCGGATCTATCAGAATGAACCGATATTAACTATGATATTAACTATTGTATTCAAACCACTAATTGTGATATGAATTGAATCTTTGTTGAAACTAATCATTACACCCTTATTTTTTCCCACTAACTGAAGGAGGGGTTTGTATGTGTGTATCAGTATTTGATAATGACAGCAACACAGAAGAATCTCCATCATGAAGGAGAATCAAATCATTCTCCTCTGAACTCTAAGATTTTTTTCTTATTTGCATCATTATTTTTATTTCAATCATTTCTTTCTTGGTCTAAAGTGGAACAACAAGTCATCAAACTGGGTCACAGAAACCCAGAAGTTACGCTGAAATCGCTGTCATTCAGACGCCGCTCCTGCGTTACAGAAGGAAAATATCACAGCTAAAGAAAATCTAAGAAAAGAAAAAAATAAAACGACTGAATGATCTCTTAACTCAGACACGGAGACGGGATAACCGATTCTTTTGTAGAGCTCTTCAAAATAAATAAATCTGATCTGTAAACGTCACCTGTGCTTTTCATGCATTGTAACATTTGTTACAAATGTTTTTCTGACCTTGACGCCATTGCCGCTTGTGGGAGGAGCCACCAGCCAATGTTTTAAGCCTGACATGGAGCGGTGTCTGTGTATATGTCAATTACAATTTGTGTAAATTGAAGGGATTATGTTGGAAGATCAGGTTTATTTATTGTAAAATAGTTCCATAAAAACATCGGTAATGACATCTCTATGTCTAGTTTATGAGTTTATTCAAATCAAATACAGTACTTTTCGTCACCGGGGGCTTCAGTCTCCCTCCAGGGGCTGTGTCTGGATGACAGCCACTTCCGCTGTGTTTCTGTGACTCTGTATCTAAGTTCGAAGGCTGTCCCACATTAACCTGAGAGGTGGAGTTATTTTTGTCTTGATGAAAATAAGAAAAATGTCACAAAGCTCAGGAAGCCCGAGCTGGCTGCTCCCACACTCCGCAGCGGCTGTCTGTATGCTGGTTTATCTAGCGAGCGAGCTCCGCTGGACTAACGGAGGCTGGGTGACGCAGCCAGAGAGCGGCCGCAGTAGGCTAGAGATCTGCCCGGGGTGTATCCCTTCTTCACCCCCCTGGTAACTCCGCGGTCCCAGCGCGCTTTGACTAGTACCTGCTGATCGAGTCAATGAAGATGTCACATGTCCAAAGCTGAATTCCTGATTGGTAGATGCGAATTTCTGATATTTAAATTTTGGCTGTGCTGCTCGATTCGCACCTTGTTGCTCAAACTGAGCTGCACCCAGTCCTTCGCGCCGCGCTCGTTGCTCAAATTGCACCGCGGGACTTCAGATCGTCTAAATTCAGGTTTTAATTAACTTAACATTGAAACTGACCGCTTCTGCCGTGCGAATCGCGTTTAGTGAGAATGCACCTTAACAGCAGCTCCTCCCACACGCAACGGAAGCAGTCGAGTTCATGAACACCTTCTCAGTCAGGCATTGAGCGTAGAATCTGAAACGCGTCAAAAGAGGTAGCATACAGGAAACTAACACGTTTATGTGTGAACACATAAACGGCTTTAGCAGATTTATTCAAACGGTATGAACCTTTCTCCCAAAGGCACAATTTGTTTAACCCTTTAAGGTGTTCCCTTTGACACATTTATTCATTCATTCATCTTCCTGTCCGCTTCTTCCCTTTCGGGGTCGCGGGGGTGCCGGAGCCTATCCCGGCCACAGTGTTAATTTTGACGGAGAATTTTAATTTAGTTTTAGTCATAGTCTTTTGACTAAAGTAGGGTTTAGTTTTAGTCGCAATTTAGTCATGTTGATTCTATTAATTTTAGTCACATTTTAGTCGACTAAATTACAGTGGATATTTAG
>NC_050522.1:3451941-3454331 GCF_002922805.2 Oryzias melastigma | reverse complement strand
TTCGTTGACGAAAAAAGTCTGTCAATTTAGTTAAAGTTTTCGTGTCTGGGTGGGAGTTTTCGTTTCGTTTTCGTTTCGTTTTCGTTGGATAAATAATGTCGTTGACGAAGACGATGACGAAAATTTTTCGGCAACGAAATTAACACTGCCCGGCCACTGATGGGCGAAGGCGGGGTTCACCTGGACAGGTCTCCAGTCTGTCTCAGGGCCTCAATCACACACACATCCACTCTCACATTCACACCTAGGGGCAATTTAGAGTCACCAATTAACCTATGAAGCATGTTTTTGGACGGTGGGAGGAAGCCGGAGTCCCCGGTGAAAACCCACGCATGCACGGGGAGAACATGCAAACTCCACACAGAAAGGTCCCAGCTGGGATTCAAACCGGGGCCTTCTTGGTGTGAGGCAAGAGCGCTAACCACTGCGCCACCGTGCAGCCCGCCTGTGACACTTAAGCACAAAATCTTTAACATACTTAACAGAGATGCCTCTACAAAAAAGGCACTTTTCTCCTTCAGAATCTCCTGGAATTATCATGTTAACAATTAAAAAATTACAGTAAATCAAAGAACGTAAACACTAGAGCTCTGGTGTTAAAGGGTTAATAATTCGTGGAGAGTAGAGCATACTGCATCCTACTCGGAGAAGGGGACACATCCATTGTTATGGACATTATGAGGACAACTGTGATCCATCACGGATCACCAAATCCTCTTCACTCCCTTTCTATCATGGCTTGTTATTGTTGTTTACACTTTTCAAAACTTTATTCAGGATAACCTGGCAGATTCAGAATATGTGTGATTACCCAACAAGCTTGTGCCGAGTGGGAACGGCGTCCTGTCAGACGGTCCTGGAGGTCCACCTCTGCCCCGCTGCAGCTCTTTTCCTCACATTTAGGTGTGTACGCCTGCTCATCAGTGTCAGGGGAGATAATGAGACCATGTGAGATCTTATTATCTTCCAGCACACAAGTTTCATGTGGCAATAATTACTCCCACAGGCAGCCAGCTTATTGACAATGCCTGCCCAAAGTGTCACTCTGGGACTAATGGGTTCCATCCTTCACAAGGCAAACAATAGGAAGTGCATTGCTTCAGTCAAGTCTGCCAGATGGATTTAATGACAAAATGATTTTCCCTCTCCATTATTGCTGAAAAGGGACGACGCACAACAAGATGGGTCTCTGAGGTGATGTTGGAGCCGAGCTGTAAACAAGAATGCACCATTTATTACATGATTTCATTGCATTGGATGATAAGTGGACGTGACCGATCAATTGCTGCTAACTGGCGACAAATGAAGCGCATTGCTTTTTTTGTGAGCAAAGTTCCCTCATCAGTTTGTGGTGACAGACTGTTGTCTCAGGGGCTGGGCGGAAAAATGAGCCGTATCGATCCCAGGAAATGAAAGAAAGGGGAGAAAATACACCAGCAGAGGGACTTAGACGAGCCTCGGTTGGATCATGAGTCTAACATTCAGTGACAAATGGGTGGAACAATGAGAAGGAACACCCTGGAATCAAATTGAGTATGGATTGTTGTGGGCCTGGATTTATATCTCTGCTGTCCCAAACCTGGAAGTGGTAAATTGATGCAGCTGGAATGGACCGCCATGGAGGACTGCTGTGTGGGAATGACCAAAAGATACTAATTTTTGGAACCTAAAACTCCTCCGCCTTTGTGCGCTTTATGGAATTCAGCGCCTCATTTTCAGTCTGTTTTTGGCAGATTTTACTCTTTCAAGCAACAAACAGTTTTAAATAGAAGTTAAAAAAAAGTCAGTGGAAAGACGATGTATGTGTCTATTTCAAATAGTAACCAAACCCTCAATCAACTATTTTTGTCTGTTGACCTCTATACATTGGGCTTTAAAGGTGCTGTCTGTTGATCATTAACACATTTTTGATGAATTAAAATAAACTTGTTTAATTCTTGAAAATATAGTCAAAAAACATCTGTGTGCTGCCCGCTACAGGTTGAATTGAGGTATTACATTTGAATTTCATGATTGGCCAAACCATTTAAGTCCCACATCATGTTCTGCAGCTCCGCCCCTCTGACTAGATTTTCACATTTTTGCTGTGGAGTCAGCCTCCAACTGCCCTGTTTGGTAACCGCTTAAAAAAGACAAAAGATAGTGTACTTTAGTACATATACAGAACTAAATGTAGAATAAGCTAATGCCTTACTCACAACTGGCCTTACAGGTGAATTCTGGCTGTCTGGTAGGTAAGAAATGGTCAAACTTGTTCAGGAATACAGGTAGCCTGTAAAAGTTCTTTCACACGATTCACGCGACATATTCCCTTGCCCCGCCCCTCCTTTTTGGCGCTTGACGAATTTGCCGCTCGCCGCCTGTCAAAAAATGTGTTCCTGAGTGGGCGG
>NC_050522.1:3450122-3451841 GCF_002922805.2 Oryzias melastigma | reverse complement strand
ATGATTGTATTAAAGTCGCACGCCGTATTCCAGAGAGGGCTCACTTGACAGCAGTTTAGCGAGAGCGTGCTGGCTTGACACCAGTAGAAAACCTCCCCTGCTCTTTCGACTACGGTCGGGGGAAAACGAAGCAGGAACGGTTCAACACATGGTTTAAATTGTAATTAAAATTAACGCAATTATAGTGATATATGATTCCACATTTATTGAATTTCAAAGATTATTTTTGTCCACCAGTGTTGCAAGACACTGTAAAACTGACAGTAAATTACTTAAATGTTGATAGAAAAGTATTCAATTTCCCTCTCGGGAGGCTTTTATTTTGACAGTAATACTAGCCAGTCCTCTTCCGGTGAAAACGGTTCATTTTGACCGGAACCAGGGCAGCAGCTTTCAGGCGGAACCACAGAGGAAAGTGGACTCGGAGCCATGGGGATCAAGCTGTACTACACCACCGTGACCGCCTCCCGCACGGTGAGTCCCGCAGACTTCTGCGTTAGTGTCGCGGATTGACTCCGTCCTCGGCGGCGGCAGCGAGCGGAGCTCCGGTCCGGTAGACACACCCAGCAGCCTCCTTCGAACCGGGCCTGCGCGCGCGCGGGGGTTCCCTCCGAGTCAGGGCGGCTGTTCGGCTGCAGGTGCGCGGATGGATACCTCGAAGTTCAGCCGCTGATTTGAACGGCGCCGCGGTTTCTGCTGCCGCCTGTCGGGGTTTCTCGCGGTGCCGGTTCAACACAATCAGCAGTTTAACTGGACCGAAACCGGGAGGAGCTAATGATCCGTAGAACTGTTATTCTAAAAAAGCGTCCAAACGGAGTGGAGAGGTCGCACTTCCGGTTCCCCAGCCTAACATGTTAGCGCGCCAAAATAAAGACGGAGGAGTGCAGACAGAACACCTCGAACCGGATCGACAAGAGAAACCATGAAGAGAATTGACTTCCAAGGGCTCCCAAACAAAACTTTATCCTGAACTCCAGCGGTTCATCTGAACAGGTGGAGCTGAAGTTCACCACATCAGCTAAGATGTTGACCGTCATCTTTGAAATGACAAACATTCAGAACCGAGTTCTGGGTTCCGGGTCGTTCCTGCATCATCTGGTGTCCATTAATGGGGGGTAAGCTGGACGCTGGCTCCACCATGGGAACCTCCCTGCAGCCGGAGGAGAATGTCTGGATGAGGCTGGTGAGTGTCTGCAATCCTCGCCTCAGCAGAACTTCCTCAGAACCCAGAAGAGTGTTCTGGGGCTTTGATTGTCTGGTACTTGTTCAGACTCCTGTTTTTGGTGAAGTGGGTGAACTCTGCAGTCAGCTTTCAGGAAGCGGGTGAAGTGGTTCCTCTCCAGTTTGAGGATGTAGATCTTTCCTGAGTGCTGGGACACCCCCCCCTCAGTCAGTCATATAGAGAGCAGACTGCTCACACGTCTGTGAATCATCTCCCATCAGTTAGAGATAAGCAGCGCTTTGTCAGTTGGGCGGGGGCCGTTGCTCGGTTGCTGGTGTCTGACCTCAGCTCCTGTTTTGCAGGTGAAGTCCCAGCAGGCTGAGGTGATCCGAATCCTGGACAGTAAGAGCATCCGGTACGAGCTCATCGACATCTCTGTGGGGGGGGAGCTGCGAGATGAAATGAGAAGCAAAGCGGGAGACCCCGCAGCTGTGCCCCCCCAGCTCTTCAACGAGGACCAGTACTGCGGGGTGAGGAGAGGTTTCATGCCGCTGCTG